>NW_007577796.1:288172-336541 GCF_000690725.1 Stegastes partitus
ATACAAACAAAGTTTCAAGAACTGACACTGGCTGCCTAATAGATCCTATCTCTCAATAGGTACCATTGTAATAAGATAATCTATCACTCCATCGGTCCGTGGTTTGAATGTTGAGGCTGATAAAGAATGGTGGATACAGATCATATGTCCCTACACTTTGAATAGAACCTAATTTTTGTATCTGTATTCTGTCAGCTTTAGACACAAAAACAACATGTTTGAGTTTAGGGAAGGATCAGGGTTTAGGTTGAGGTTAACATCGTTACAAACAGTAAGTAGTTAAGACCTCGTAACAATTTAGAGTAAAACAAATGTTGACTTTGAAACAGGAAACAAACAGTGGTCTCCTCGGTTGTTGACCTCTCCATCCGCTCTGACCTCCTTCCTGAGCTGACTTTGTGGCTAAATATGTCAGATCACTTCCTCCTTTGCTCCTGTCAAAAAGCTACTAAAGAGCAGTGTCACAATGAAACATATGGCTGTAATAAGATGCTTTTTAGAGACCAGTCTCATAGGTTCATTTATTCAAATGGGCTCAGCTATTATACAGAACTTTTCAGTTGGAAGCGTTTTTGGCTATAGAATAATTTGAACACTTCAAATTAAAGACATAAACCTATTTCATTTTCTCTGCTATTTATGTTTTGTTTTCAATTCCTGCAAATTCTGTCTGCATATACAATGCTATTAAAGTTCTTAACTTTTTCCAAGACTGAGTGGTTATTTCAGTGTAATGTGTAAAGTAAAAAAGTGCACAAATAAGACATAGCAGCTGGCAATCAACTAGCTCTGCAGTATTACCCATGGGCATTCTTCATCATCTGATGCATCCAGTGTGAACTACATAAAGGTATGCTTGTATATTACTTTTACATTGATCATAACTTGGGCAGTGACGTCATCAAATTGGGAGTGACAGACAGTTCAGATGGCAGAGCGCTGAGGATATGCACAAAAGGTTTGAGGAGCAGAGGTTCAACTCGAAAACAAACAGCCGTAGAGTCTCTCCTGCCAAACGAAACCCCTTTCTGACTGAGAATGAACTTGAGTCAAGTCTTTTTGTAATTCATTTGTAATTTAAACATCATTCAGAGGACAATAAATTACTAACATGATAAATGGAAAAACATTCTCTTTTAAAAAATGGAACTGAATTGTTAACCAGTGCAGTTATGAGCTTTAAGCCTATTTTTCAGAGATGGTATCAGGATTAATGGAGGCCACCATTTGTACATTAGGCATGGCAGATCATTGGTAAGCTTTGACAGTGGCACTCTGTCTAAAGCAGGGCTCATCCTTTTAAACACCCACTGAGCTCACTGCTATTCTACACTCACACAAAGAATCACTCTGCTTTTCGCCTCATTTCATTCCCTTACAGAAGGATTAGAGCCTTGTAGCACAAAGGTGTTGCGCATTCACATGCACACACTTCCTTACTCCTCTGTCTCGGTAAAGACTAAAATTTTATTTTAGAGTTGGATATGGTTTCTTTAACTTAAATCCCTAAAGCAATCTTCAAATGAAAAGACTGACTGAGTATGAAGCCGCAGCCACCAGTCGATTATCTTTGCTTCGCATAAAGACAGAGACAGAATGTCTGTGCCAAAGTAAGAAAATCCTACCTCCACCTCAATTATATTTCTACATAAACTGACACAGATGGTACAGTTTCTTCAGTGTTACACCTTTCATTACATCCATCCCATAACTTTATGCCTAAATCTCCAGTAAACCTTAGCTCGGGGGGGGCTGCCATCTGCCTCGACTGCAATCTATACTTTTCCTAGTTTAGTTTAGTTGAGTATCTTTTTTTTTCTTTTCTTTTTTGGCAGAGAGACACACACAAACACACACTCTGTTCGATGTCTGCTGAGCTGGCTCTGTCAAAGGAGGCTTTCAGTGCAGCAAGGTGTCCCCTGATGAAGACCTGGTTCTCCTACAGGAAAAAATGGCAGCTCTCTGTGAGTCTCCCAGCCACAGATAAACTGGCCTCAGAGATATTGAGATTTCTAAAATTAGTGTTGTCTGAATGCTTCACGATAACAAACCCTGAGATTTCACACTGCACACTGGTAGTCACTTTGTTCAGGTCCCACTGTTGCTCTGTGAGTAAGCAAGAAAGAGAAGCATAACAGAAATACAGGGACTAAAAGGTGATTAAGATTTTGTGTGTTCATCTATAGTGTTTTTAGGTGTCTGTCTAAACTGTGGTAACTGTGCACACGTGTGTGAATACAAAGGGTCCTCTATGAGGGTAGAGGGCACCACATAGGACATAAATCAAACAAATGAGAGCCTGTATAAGATAGCACACATGTACATGTTAAAACTTCACTAATACTCGCAGAGTAAAATCCTGCACAAAACTCATTTTGTGATCGCCACTTTGAATGCATGTATAAGTTTCCAGGACTTTGAAAATGAAGCAGATGAAGCACACATGTAAATTTTAGTATTTACACATGTGCTTTTCACACTATGAAGCAGAGAATAGAGAAGTTTATGTAAAGTGTAAAAGTATGTCAGAACATTTTACAAGTGGCACACATTCCAAATAAATAGTCACAGATAAAAAAAAAAAAAAAAAAAGAACAAATATCAGGAGGTTACATGTTTTATCGTTGTGATTAAATTATCCAACTATAACTAAATGGAAGTAGACATATTTTCAGGCTTGATTTAAAAGTCTCACTTCTCCAGTCAAGCACGATGAAGTATTCCACAATCCACAGTAGTGGAACTTGAAATGAAAATGCTTTGCCACTGATTAATCTTGGAGACTGTTAGCCTTCTCCATGGATATTAGAACTGATAAGTCTGCAGGCAGGATGGTACTAGTTCACTAAGGGTATTGTGGTTTATAAGCATCTCGTTTTTATTTTTTATTCATATGCACTGTTAGAAAGGAGCAATCATTACAAGAAGAATGTTACAGTGGTTTTTAGTAGATCACAGAATATTCCTTTTGTTACAACAATAGCAGGTTCAGCGAGTTTAAGGGATGTCATCATTGCTAAATGTTGTTAGACAACCTCTAGGTTTTCCTTTTCTATTGCTGGCACCAGTACATTGTCAGTCATGTCCTCTCTTCAACACCAAGACGAGCTGTAGTCAAGATGAAATGGGTGCATCACATAGAAATTGGCTGTCCACATTTATCTTGAGACACATGTAGACAGCCAGTCTCCTTAGCTCATTTGATCATGTTATCTGCATGTACGTGTGTTTCTTTTTGTGTATGTGTATGTATGTTTGTTTGCTTGTTCTCAATTCAGAGCAGTTGTATGGATGGTTAATTAAACATACTACAATGAAGTCTCTCTACATATTTACTTTGGTTACAATTGTGTTAAGTAGTCCCGTGATTTGATAAAATATGAGATTTGATGAAAAATAAACAAATTCGACATACAAATTCGAAACTCGTGCAAATATGCAAGAGAATGTAAACACACACTTTGGTGATAACAACCATTTGTCTGCCTAATTAAACAATCTTTTCAGACACCAGCAGTAGACAGTTTGAAATGTAATAATTTTATGGTTACAAATCCATCACACATAAGAACCTCCGATAGGACACGCTGTTCTGCAGTATGCATGAGCTATGACCTCTGACAGGTTCCTGACATCAGAGACACAAAAAAGGTTTCTGCACCTCCTTCCCCTCCACACTCCCCCATCCACACTCCAACCAAAACAAAACTCATGGGCCTGTTTCAAATCCCAAACTCTGTAAATCCTATGGCATGAGTCCATGAAGCAGTCCTTAGGAGGAGGTTAGTGTTTGGGGGATTAGCTCGAGTCCAGGTGGTCTTCATTTACCCCCTGCCCCCATAGGGGGCCGTGAGCTGCTGTAAGAGCTCAGCACATGGTCATCACAGCTTGCATCCGGTTCTGATCTCCTCTCCATCCACCTTGGCTCTGTTTTGGGTTTTTTTTGTTTATATATATGTGTGTGTGTGTGTTTGTGTGTGTGTGTTATTAAGAAGGTATTAGGAATGATAGGATCCATGGTGGACTCCATCTTCCATCATGTGGCCACTGTTTTACAGCTGTGGTGTTAGACTAACACTGCAAAACAAAAATGGAAATCTGGATAGTGTGGTTTCTTGAGATGTAACATGGTTCATGTTTTCATTGTTGGCTAACACATTCAGGTTTTCTGAAAATACAAGAGTATTAGGTAAATGTAAAATCTTTTCATATTTATAACAGAGAGTAATAAGAAAAGAAAGACAATGAGATGTCTGTAGCTGCTTTTCTAAATAATTGTGAAATAAGTTTGAGGTGAACTTCTGAATGACGTGAACAAATAAAAACATGAAAAAAGAAAATGGGAATTACTCTTGTTTCCGTTAAGTGCTCTGGGGCCAACAAACTAGACTGTGCAGTGGCATCAGGATGTGGTTGTATGCTACATTACATCACACTAGAAATAAAGCCAGTTGATTGTCAATTGCTTAAAGACCTCAAAAATGAAGAAAAAAAACAAAACAAAACTTTGGCCAACTATGAGAGAAAAATGAATAGAAGTTTTTATTCTTGGCTTCAGTTGGACAAGTCAGACATACTCTTTCATGTCAACTGGTATTGGTCATGTTTCATGCTGTCAGGAGGAGAAGAAAATGAAAAGAACAGAAACAAGTGATCAGTGATGAGATAAATGCTGTTGAGAAAAGGTGTTTTCTGCGGTGGCCAACGGGTGCAAACGACATGCATATACACAAACGAGCTGTATATACATGAATGCGTTGCATACCCTGCAACCCTGTTAGCGTTGGCGCGCCACCTTGCTGTAGAGCCAGAAGAGATCCGTGTTCTGGGTCATGTAAATATATATATATATATATCTTTAAAATCAGAAATTAGAATATGAGTAACATCAGGCACAACTATTTACAGGAATGCAAATTGTCTACCTATGGAGGATATTCTAATCATAATCTAATTTAACATTATCAAGACTGACCAGAACTAAATTTCAAAACCATTCATCAAACTTTCATCAATATTTACAGGATCTGTACAAACTCAAAACACGCAACATAAATAATTTAAAAAAAAAAAAAAAAAACACTTTTCAGGGCTCCAGACTAACTTTTTCACTGGTAGTACCAGTACGACCCACTTTCTCATTTTGTTGCACCTCCCACCTGGTCAAAGGCAAAACATATGACTTGCTGAACATTTTCTTATCGATAGACACTACAATTTATTGATGCTCCCTAAACGCCCCACACAGCAGGCTGTGGTAGATGCTGTTGGTGGCTGTGGTGCTCAGAGAGGCGTGTGACCAAAAATGACTTTAAAAATAATAAACTAGGGCGTTCTTGTTTTTCATGAGAAGACCTCATTTTTAAAAGTTTAAGTGTAAATACTGCAGTACACCAAAGTTATAAAAGTTCTACTTTCCACCACTATGGTCCACGCAGCAGCTTCCTGCGGCAGTTACAGCGACACTAATACAGCTTCATGATCATCATACTCATCAATTCACGGGACACACGGGAAAGGTGTATGTGTATAAGGTAGACATGTATTGAAAGCGCAGTCATAAGAACGTCAAAGTATAGTTTTGATATCCAACCACAGAAGACAAAAGTAAATAAAGACAAAATTAATTGGCTTCCAGCAAAAGTGGACGAGTCCGGGACACACCAAGCTGCACCCCGTGAGAACGTCTGCAGCTGCCAATCAGAGCCCGGGCCGAGGTCACATGATCACAAAAAATTTTTCAAGCTACATACACACTCATGTGGCAGCGCCCCGCATCCAAGAAGTGTAAAATTAGGAAACACGCAGTAAAGACTAACACTAAACCTGTTAATAATACAAATATTGTTAATATGGCAAAAGAATATGAACGTTATGATTAGTTTTATTATTATTTTCTTATAATTAGTTCAAATTTAATCTTGTGTTTGAGAACTACTTTTGTATCTGGTCATGAGTAGTGG
Organism: Stegastes partitus; assembly: GCF_000690725.1. Classification (NCBI taxonomy): domain Eukaryota; kingdom Metazoa; phylum Chordata; class Actinopteri; family Pomacentridae; genus Stegastes; species Stegastes partitus. The sequence goes on from NW_007577796.1 coordinate 294,136, forward strand.
GGCAGCGCCCCTGTGCTCCATATTGACCAGCCGCCACTGCTTAAAATGCACATAAAAATAAGTTCCAAAAACATGACTAGTGAAGAAGAAGAAGAAGAAGAAGAAGAAGAGCAGTCATAAAACAGCAAGGTTACGGATGAATTAAAAACCAAACAACAGGACAAACTCAGGTCCTACTTAACCAAATAAGATCCTCACTATCTTCCCCAGCTCCTTAAACGGGTGCTCCAGATATTGTCTCTGTGCTTGTTAGAGTCTTGAGTTGTGTAAACAGGTCTAAATGGCAGGGAAGCTGCTGAAGATCTGAGAGAAACTCTGATCAAAGGCACCTTTACATGCAGCCGGTGTCAGTGCTGTGCATTTGTGTGTATGTGTCCCAGAGCGAGATGACAGACATAGATCTGTCTGGTGTGGTTCCTTCAGAGGCCCTGTTGCATTTCGACAGCCTCTGTTTGCACAACACAAACCATGGAGAGCATACTCACCTGCACCGAAGCTCACACAATACCTCACGTGGACTCCTCCCACAGTACAGAGGCCACCATACATTCTCAGAAAAAAAGTGTAAAAAGGGCAATCAAATGCTGACATTTTAAAGAAACACTGCAAACAAATCTATAGGGAAGGTGAATGTAGAAATTACTCGGCTTCAGCAAACTGGACAAGTGATGTGTTGATGGACAAATTCTCTGGTAAACTCTTTGTGAGTTAAGGACACCTTTATCCTAGACACCTCTTAAGCAAACAAAGAAAGGGAGAAAACCGAAAGAGGAAGGGTGAAAGAGACAAAAGCTGACAGGGTTGAGTTCAAGACAGCTTCCCTGGTCAGCAAGAGCTGCCTTTGAAAATCCCTTTAACAAAAAGAAATGGGGCAAAGTAAATGTCTTTCCAGGAAGTCCAAACTCTGGAGCGATTTTGCAGATTATTGTTCGAGGTGACATTGCATGAGAGCTCTTTTGGCTGGACTGCTTCCATGCAGTCCAATCCCGAGGTAAAGGGACCACCCATTAGTCTTTCCTGAAGAAATGCCCATTCAGTCTCTGCGCCTATTCACAGACATGCCTGTCTCTCTGGGCTTGCTCCTGGCCAGGGATTGTGCCTGGGGAGTTGGGGGAGTGGCAGAGCTCCTAAAAGCAGTGGTCTCGGCAATGTAGTCCGGTTGCTGTGGGCGAGAGCAAGTCAGAGTCGAGGGGGTCTCCTGCTGAGGGAGAGCAGGGCTTTGATTCCCCACTCAGCTCCACAGCCTTGTCACAGAACAATCGACAGCCTAAACCCCAGGGGCCAGGCTTGGTGAGAGGAAAGGTTAGCGGTAGGGTGGGCGCATGTTGCGCATGGCGATGACAGTGACATTGACAATGATGGGGGGACAATGTGGCAGCAAGCAGCTGTGTGGGAGGTGACAGTGGGGTGAGGAGAGAGGTTGAGTTTTGAGGGGCTCCGCTAACAGACTTCTTGGACTGAAGTGTTGGAGTGAAAGGGGCAGACTTTGTTTGTGGGCCAGCTTTCATTTGTGTGGTTAAGAAGTGGGTAACCATTGAAAGTGTGTGTTGAAATTCTGGGGCATTCGGGTTTAAGCTCTGTCTGTGTTTGTGCACTTTTGCATAATGTGTGTGACTGCAGAAATTACACAGGAGATTTTTTTTTAGGCAAAACATGTTGTTGTATATGTATGCTTCTTGGGTTTGAGTCAGTTAGAGGAGGATGTTTGCGACGGACTTTGTCATTTTCTGTCATGTAAATGCTGTGAGGTTGAAGGGCAGCTTTGACAGAACACTCATGGCTCCAGCAGAAACGATTGAGCCCACCTGAGTTCATCCTCACGTGTCTGCTTCATATTACCGTTCCCTGCATCTGACAATGTGGCTCAAATTATGGGAAGCTGCACAGCGTTGCGGTGAGATCGGAAATTGATTCAGATAATGTGCATTGAAGGGAATGACCTAATTACTTGGCAATTCATCAGATGCATCGGCCTCTCCGAGAGCGACTCGCAAACAGACCCCCCAGCTGTTATTGCATTTTATTGGTTGTCCCCAAAAATTGAATTTCCTTTGACAGATTAGAGAGCTTTGTAAGTTTGCCTTCCCTTTGACACCTGGCTTGAAGCCAAATTACCCTGTAGGTTTGTGTTACCGCTCATGCAGCTGAGAGTGCAGTGAGCCAAACCGCCTGTCAATCTGAAGTCACTTTCATGATCAATACAGCACCTCGAACTGGTTCCCAAGGTAGGAAAGCAATTTTAGGCTTAAAAAGAAATGCAGGCTGACGTACAGATTTATACCGACTTCCACCTGCAACAACAACTGTCCTGTTACAGCAAATCTTGGGAGTAGACAGTACAGGTAGCTTTGAACTACTTGAGTGAGGGCCAAATAGCATCTGACAGAGATAATCCAACAGATATCCTTTTTCCGTTCTTACTGACTTTTACATACTTTACGAAAGATACTTCAGTGTTCCAAATCATGAAATACTGTGACTTTAAACATACAGGTAAAGTTTTTGTTTCCAGAACTCTTACTGTGGCCAAAACTGATGATGATGCCCTCTGGTAGAAAGAAAAGATTCTCCTTCCACAAGACGGGGACAGAATGTCAACAGAGAGGGTGACTGAAATCTGATCAGTTCCAACAGGTTTAACACAGTCTGAGAGCTGGAGATACACAAACATGCACAAAGTCTCTACAATGCACATATAGACTACAGCCAGAACATTGATGTTCTTGTACAGTGGTCATACAATACACATGAATTGCAGGAGAAAAGATGCTGCACAGCAACTCAGAGATTTAAGCGTGACTTCATGAACTGCAAGGTCAGCAAGTGCGTGTGAAATTAGGCCCTGCGTGGTGTCTTAAACGCTACATGCCAACACAGCAGAAATACCTTGTTTTAAAATAGCCAGTCTCACCCAGGAAGAGACTCCCAAGACAGAACACCTCCCTTCTCCTTGAGCTTGATGGGGCCCAGAGAAGGAGCCCCCAGAATGCTGATAACTCCCCCACCACTATTCACCAGCACTCTGGTTCATATTTTTGTGGAGGTCCATTGACTTTCTCCTTTTCAGTCTCCCTTTAATCCCTGGGTCTGTGTCCTCAGTGGCTCTCTACAGAGGGGCTATTATTCAGGGCCTTATTACTGCGCCCCTCGCGGCTTATCTCCTTCCTGGTGACAGTCTTTTCAAGCCTCTCCCTAATGACCTGGGGAAGCTCACATGCTCAACTTCCCAGGGCTGCGGGGCCTCGCTGATGTCAGAGGGGGTGGCCCCCTACGCAGGGGCTCCTGGTCCTGCCAAAGAAAAAGAGAGAGGCACGAAAAGATCCTGCCACCGCCACCAATGCATCACGCATTCACACTTTCCACGTGTCCCCTGCCTCCTTCTTGTTGTGCAGGTGACAAAGCCAAGCGTAGCGTGCAGGAGGACCCTCCGAGGGACAGGACTCACTTCATCCTGATTAAAAGGGCCTCAGAAGCTCAGAGTCTATAGTAGATATGATAACTTTGCTTGTATTTGTGTGCTGTGATGACTGAATGAAACCAGAGCTTGTTTTTCCGCATCGGGGTGATATCAGAAATGTTGCTGTAAAGTGGAAAACCACTGAAGCAATGCCATTAGTTAAAAGATCCAAACCTCATGTTGATATTCAAAAGTGGTCTGCTGGCACACACTGTGTCACATTCTGTATTCTCAAGCCTTGATTAAAAGTCTGCTAAAGCCAACCATTCATCTTTGTCAAGACAAGTGAGGGGGTTGAACTGCATTTATATGAGTGAACGTTTTTCATTCTGCTAACATTTTCTTTCCCCAGTAAATCAAAAGAACGGAACCCCAACCGAGACCTCATGCTAGATTGCCTCAAACTCCATTCAGCGTGTCCAAAACACTGCATTACAATGTACAGCAATATCATGCATAGAGGCTATTGAAGCACAGAAAACTCCAGCTGTTTGCAGATCAGCATGTTCATTCACATGTAATTTCAATTCACATGAATGCTGTAGGAATCAGTGAGGAGGAATGAACTCTCTTTTAGGTGATTGTGAGTGAACATGGTGTCCTACTGGTGCACCTTCTAATTATCAGCCCCATCTCCTCACTAAACCTCATGGCGTCTTTGGAGAGCCTCAAAAAGGACATGGCAGGCCATTAGGCTTTCATCTGAGATTGGCCGCCCGTGAAACAATAAGCGGACTACAATCCAGGTCATCAGAGCAGACACACTGTAGAAAGAGATCATGGGAAATGTGACACAGGTGTCTTCCTGGTTCCTCACATGGCATGCAGGCCTTGTCACCCTGAGGCCAGCAGGAAACAACAGTCTTTAGTGTTTGTGTCTCTGAATCATAAACCATTTAAGACTTTGGGAAACATGTTGAACTGGTCCAATTAAGAAAATAATGATTTTAGTGAAGCTATTTACGGCACAAAAGGATGGAGACATGCAGGGAAAGCCCTGGAGGAGGTAATGGAGTCCTCTGTTTGGATTTACTTGCATGCCCCCTCTTTTTTCTCTTCTTTCCTCCCCATCTGGTCCACCTTTAAAGCTGTGAAAAATGTTCACAGAGTGCACTAGTGGACATCTAAATGAGGATGAATAAAGGTCATCTCTCCGATAAGCCGACCAGTGCAAAAGCATAAGAAACCAGATAATTATTTTAAAAGAGAGAGCACATGGAAAAGTCCTGAATCAAAGTGCCCGTTGTAAACATCCATGACAGATAACAGCCTGACTTCCTGGTTTAACTATGAGATACCTGACTTTTTCAGTCCACAGAAGAATTATCATCAGTCTTTTTCAGTTTTACCTAACAATGAAGTGGACCAATTGAGAGATTTGAGAGAGCTATAGTGGATGATGTTCCCACAGCTCAGCAGTTACTTTGGCAAAATTGTGAGGCAAAATTAAGAGGTTATTATTATTATTATTATTATTGTTATTATTATTATTATTATTATTATTATTATTATTATTATGTCCAATTAAATGAAAAAAAGGAAGTACATTTTTTTATTGCAATTTTTCTGACAAATATTGCGATTGTGATTTGATACGTGTGTGCTTTAATTTATTATTCACTGTGTAATAGATTTAAAACATATGATACAGCCTCCCCACAAGATCAAAAGCATGACTGTCACACAAGAAAGACGGCGCTCATCTGTGAAACCTCTAACATGACCGTCTAACACCGGGTCAGATATGCTGCATAATGCACATCCTAAATTGCAGCCTTTGCAGTTTGTTGAATGCATTGTTTCAAATCGTGATTTCAATTTGAAACTGATTAATTGTTCAGTCCTATGCCAAAGTATGACTTAAGTCTAGTAAAGGTGTCTTAAATTGAATGCATTGTGATGCAGTGTCTATAAAAAAGTATTCAACCCCTCAAAGGTTTTCCCCCTTTATTGCTTTTCAACATTGAATCATGGCCAATGTGATTTGACTTTTTTCATAAGAATGTCCGAAAAAGATTCTTTCATGTCAAAGTGAAAACAGGTTTCTACAAAGTAATGTAAATTGATGTTTTAAAAAAAAAAGTAAAATAAGTGATTGTAGATGTGTTTCATCATGTGTAACTTTGCAATTTTTAAATTACATTGCTTTAAATAGTGATTTTAATTTGAAATGGTTGCTTTGCTCAGACCTAGTTCACCCACTATGTGATACAGAGTAAGTATGGAAGACTTATTGGCATGCAACTCTGTGCACTGGTTTGTACAGCTGAAATCCACAATGGCTTCCCACCTTCCTACAAATAAGACAACCTTACTCAAATACTCTCAGTAGAAGTTGTGGAATCTGTAAAGCCTTGTGCTTCGGTCCACTGATGCCCTTTAACCTTTTGCTTTAAGTTTTCATTGGGGCTTTTAGCCACACCTAAACCCACTTTTAATTACCTCAAAACACTCCTCCTTCCCTGCCTCTGTCAACAAGGTTACTGTGGAGACAGAAGAATGTGGAGGCACAGAGGTAAAGTAACACAACAAATGCAGCAGGATCAGTTCACTGAAAGAACAGTCCAGATGCAGAAATCTAATCGATATACCAGCCACAGACCCACAACTTCAAAGCATCTCTGCACTGGTGACTGAGAAGGATCAAGTTCAGGGTGCTAAACAGGCCATCACATTTAGTGGGAATCCATTTAGTTATGGAGTCATTGTCATCTTGTAATGCATTCCTTAGTGTGTAAGTGTCCCATTTGTAAATGACGTTACTTAATCCCTGTTCATCAGAGACTACCTATTTATAGGACACACAGGCTCAAGTACAACATCAGTGACTTTTTCAAATCCCATTTTCCAGCATTTAAAATGACAGTTGCCCTGAAAACAATATTGGTTTACAAAGAAAATGTTCAAAGTGCAACTGTATTATTTAACAAAAACAAATAGGGTCATGTAAAGTGGCTTTTTTTTTTTTATTATTATTTTTATTTCGTCATGCGGAAACATTCTGCAAATTTAGATTTACGCTAAGTGCTTAGTGGCAAGTGTTTGAATGCATTTCTAACTTTGTTTGTTAATATGAAAAGCCAAATGCAGCTCAAAACTGTGATCTGTTTTCAGTAAACATGCCCACTATCTTGAGAGTGATCATAAATGAAAGTTACATATAGCATTGTGTTGCTTTAATCCTGACAAGTCAGCAGCATATCCTGAGATCAGACGCAGTCGTTCTGTCCCCTGGGACACACTTAACTCTTGTGTTTATGGATTCTGACAATTCAGTTGATCTAAAAAAGACCCAAGGACTGTGTTCCTGCTCAGTAACAACTGGCATCAAAGGAAGAGTGGGGGAAGAGGACTCTGATAATAATGGAAAGTGTTTTGACATCCAGGTTTAAGTAATTATTGGATTTAGATAAGAGGGGAATTCCATCCGATGTGAGGTAAAACAAACAAAACAGGAGATTGCAAATTATTCCACCAACAGCAGAAGTCCCGCTGTTGCCTCGGGGTGGGTGTAGCAAACTCACATTACATCATGGGTGTAATCACATGTAGAACAATGGAAAAATGCATGTTGCTACAGTGCTGCAGAGCCTGGTAGCCTCCCGGCAGGGTCAGAGTCAGGGCACAAGAATTTTACTGTATTCTTCCAATACAGTATTCAGAGAATATGCGTCTATGAAATGCTCTGTTCCTCAACACCAGACTGACTGTGACTCAACTTGTTCCACATCCTCTGCATCTGTGTGTTCTCTAATTAGAAATGTTACTGCAAAATGTAACATGTAATCAGGACCTGTAAAGGCACTGCTCTTTTTTTCCAGATGCAGGTGGAGACAAACACAAATTATGTGAAAGCAGTCTCTGGGTTTTAACATGCAGATGCACAGACAGCATAAATGCAACTGAGTGAAAAAATAAAATTGCAAATTGTGTGAATAACTCTCCTAGCCTTTAGGAATTCCCTCTATTATGTCCAGTGCTAATAGATGTCCTACAGGCAGAAACTAGGATGGGGTCCGGAAATACACAGCAAAAAGTAATATTCACACAAACTACATTCTTTCTTTGATCATAAACCTTTGTTAATTGAATTTAAGATGTGATTCAGAGCTGAAATAGTCAAGAAATCTCTAAAGCCCATTAACAATTTTCTCCTCTTATGAGCCCACACACATAGTCATGTCTGTTGTTAATTTTAAAAATATGTATTTAAAAATGTTGAGTATGACATTTGGGTTTCCATGCACAGATATTAGATAACTGGCACAGTATCTTTCAAAAAATGTCCTTTGAATGTAGTGGGTTTTGCGGCATTGTTGATCTGGGCATTAGGCAGCCCTGAAACAGTCATGAAGGACACATGAGCTGCTTTTCAGGATTGAAGTCAGGAAAGCAAAAATACAAATGAACAAGTCCATTATACAAAATGTTAACTCACTGTTTTCTATTTTCTCTACTTTCCTGTCCAAACTCTTTCCGTCTTCTCCCAGTCGCTGCTCTATCTTTCTTCTCCTCTAAGCAATAGATCAGCCAGTATCTCCAATCTGGTGCAAAGGGAGACAAAGCACAGCCCATGGCCTTTGACCAAGTACTTACTGTCTGAAAGGGCATTAGAGGTAATGACACCTCTTCAGACATCACAAGAAACCACTGCTCTGTTACCCACAGACATTATTCCCCACATAACAAGAAGCCCCCAAATTGATCCCAAGCATGCGCTCTAACCCTCTCTTTCCATCACACTTAAAATATATGACCCATAAAAGCCCTGGTGAGTATCTCTCTTTGCATCAGTTAACCTTGGCATCTGTCTGAAACACCTCAATTTGTCTTCTTTATCCCTGAGGACCTCTGTTGTGGTTATGCGTTTATGGAGAGAATATAGCTTTACAACTGCCATTAAGCATTCCCAGGTTTAGTGATGCACATCAATCACTTTGCAAAATTTGTAGTGTGAGACTGCTGCGATGTCCTGTCGTAGCTCCAGATCGTGGATGAGATATACTTTCCACAGCAGCATTTCATATTTTCCCTCACTGACCAAACCCCTCCTCTGAGCAGTGATTGTTTGAGCAAAGCTTAGCAGCTATGAGTAGGCTTTAGATTTCTCCACGTGTTCAAATAACGTGCATGTGGCTCTCATAGAAGAGGTACTCAAGCATTTAAAGAATTTGGAGGTGTCTTTTATAATTGTCTTTCCAAAACAAAACACAACAGCAGAAAAGTAAGAAACAGATTAAACTAGTGTAGCTATGTATTTATCTGCACTAAAGTAAGCTGTAAAGGCTAGCACACCTTGCTAACTAGCTTGTTATCTACAGTAGCAACATAATGCCACTACCAAAAAAAAAAAAAAGCAATCTGTCATTGGCAGGCTTTACATTATTTTCAGAAGTAATTAGCTGCATTAGAATAAACAGCAAGAATGAAACTGCCATTGTCTGATAGGAATCAGTCTGGGGTGCTACCACCAGATGCTGGTAACATCATATTTTTCAACTACAGGACAGACTTGTAGACTGATGTATCGTTTTGTTTGCCAACCTCACAAGTTGGTCTTTATCTATCGAGGCTTTTTTATGGAAAGGCAAAAATACAAACACATCAACATAACCTTGTTGCTTGTCAGAGTTAGTTTTCTATTGCACTGTTTTCAAGGATTTACTCGTCTTGCATAGGTGCAGTCAGATCATTCTGTATTATAGAATGGTCTGACTGCTCATCTGACTTGTTTGTATATTCTTTAAACCAATCACAATCACATGGAGGAGCTAAAAGTAGGAAGCAGCAATGGTATTCCCTTAAAATTATGACAATGTAGATTGTTTTGGTAGAATATTTGCATGCACTGGAGACAAACATCCATCCAACCATCCATCCATTATCTATATACCACTTAATCCTCATTAGGGTCGTAGGGGGGCTGGAGTCTATCCCAGCTGACTCAGGGTGAAGGCAGGGGACACCCTGGACAGGTCGTCAGTCTATCACAGGGCTACACTTAGAGACAGACAAGCACACTGACATTCACACCTATGGACAATTTACAAATTAACCTCAGCATGTTTTTGACTGTGGGAGGAAGCCAGAAAGTCTGGAGAGAAAGATCTCAGGTGTCCTAACTGGGACACGAACTGGGGATCTCCTGGCTGTGAGGTGACGGTGCTAACTTCCGACCACCTGAGAGACAAAACACTGTCATTAAAATTAAACAGCAGGGCCATTTACCACACGAAACAAATCATCTGCAAAACTTGCAATATTGAAGGTTGTTGCTGGTGTTTCCTTTAGTAAAGGGGATTTAGAATGCAGAGATCATGTGCAGTATGTAACTGTATATTTGACCTCTGAATCCTGTGAAAAGACGTCAGAACCACAGCAATCAAAAAAAACTTTTCACAGTGTATTGTTTTGGACATGTCTGTCAGTGCGCTTCTATGTAGTACACTTCACTGACTGGCACAGTGAATGGATTTTGACAGGTTAGTAGGTAAGTTGCGCACTTATGAATCATAATCCCAACATTTGACCGTGATTGTCAAAATATTTGCCAGTATTTTTTTTTTTTTTTTTTTGCAGTACCAAAATACCAAAAACAGATGGGTAAAATTACCCAGCATACTCAGGGCTTCTTTTCAACAACAGTATAGTAGAGTATAGTGGAAAAACAAGCACTTTATGCAGATGTGTATAACTTACACTGACATGGTGTGGTGTTCACTGTTGCAAATGCAACATCTGCAAATAGTTACAGCGTCCCTGATTTGATTCCAGCCAAGGACCTGTGTTGCACGTCTCACCCCTCTTGTTCACCCCATATTTCCTGTCTTCTTCTTCACTATAAACTGTCCAATAAAGGGAAAATATGCCCAATAACTTTGAAAACCGATTAATGGTCCCTTCCCTTCTACTACATAGCCAAGATGACAGCATTAGTGATGGGAAGTGTCTGCTGTTTCACGCTTAACCTTTTGACCCTTATGAGAACACCGTCTGGGTCATCGGAGTGTACTGCATGTCACCATTCTTTTCAGTGTAATAGTGATTATGTTCTTAAAATAGCAAGGGGAACTGATTTGAGACACAATGTGAGCATTAATTAGCAAGCTAAATGTAGCTGGTGAAATTCTACAGTCACTCCTGCCAGCAAAAACCTCTGCTTGTGCCCATCTGTGTTATGTATTTGAAATAACACATCTGCCACTGTTACCTCTCCATGCATGCATCACTGTGTTGGAAAACCTGACTGGGCTAACAACAGTAACTAAGAGGAACAATTAGCAAACAGTCAGTTGTCCTGGTGGTCCAGGAGGTGTCCTTGAAACACAAAGCTTATCTGGTGTCTCATCCGTCTCTTCTTCCCTTGCTCCTGTTCTGGCTGTAATAAACACAGAGAAAAGTGGGTGACCAGTGATTTCGGGAGAGCAAACAGTGTTTGCTTCAGACCTGGCGGCCGATAGCATCTGTACTCTATCAATGACAGACAGGGTGTGGCTGCTGGATTCAAGGGTTTGGGATGTATGTGAGTGTTTGTACATGTGTGTATTCACGATGGGTGTGGGGCATTTGGTGGTGGGATGAAGGTGGACCTGCTGGACAAACACTCAGGGTAATCCGTCAGGAAGGGAATGGAAATGAGCGGCCATAACCTTAGTTCACCCAAACTGTGGAATTTTGTGAATGGGGACGTTTGCTTAGTCTGAGAGCACAAGTCGAAACAATGTCTGCAAACAACTGCAGAACCCCATACCAAAAAACATCTTTGAAGAATATTCAGGGACACTTTTAGACTGCATTTTGCATTGTGTTGTGCAAAGGTGTATTAGAGCATTATGTACAAACTGTACTTGCAATAAATTATTTAACTGTTTGTAGGGCACTCCTTGAAATACGTGGAAAATGAACATTTCAACCCCAGGGTGTTATTGAAGGATATTTCAAGATATTTTTACTTTTGTGACTTTTAAAGAAAAAAATCTTGCAAATCAAGATGAATAAAGATACCATACATGGTAGCTTGCCCGTCTATGCCCGTCTATGGTTAAAAATAGGGAATTTTAATAAATAAAAGGAAAAACTAACAAACTGCTAAAGACATTTATTTTAAAACATATTAGTTTGAGGTAATGATACACAACCAGTAACAAAGTATTTATAAAGTGCTTGGCAAGTTCATTTAGTAACATTTCTCTTGGGGTAGTGGGTTTGGCACTGATCTCGAAAAATAAATCAAAGTGAAGTTCAATGCAAACCAGTAACAAAGCATTTATAAAGTGCCTGGAACATTTATTTAGTGACATTTTTTGTAAGGTAGTGATATTACCACAAATATAAAAAGTAAATCAAAGTGCACATGGTTCTTCAACCTCAAGGAGAGGCGCAGGGAGGACATATTAAACGTCCAAGGAAGTTACCAAACATGGTCACTTGCCCCATAAAGGGTTAACTTGCATGCAATAGTCATCCATCCATTATCTATACACCACTTAATCCTCACGAGGGTCATGGGGGGCTGGAGTCTATCCCAGCTGACTCAGGGTGAAGGCAGGGGACACCCTGGACAGGTCACCAGTCTATCACAGGGCTACACTTAGAGACAGACAACCAAGCACACTCACATTCACACCTACGGACAATTTAGAATCTCCAATTAACTTCAACATGTTTTTGGGGATGAAGCCGGAGAACCCAGAGAGAACCCACGCTGCACGGGGAGAACATGTAAACTCCACGTAGAAAGATCCCGGGTGTCCTCACCACGACACGAACCAGCGACCTTCTTGCTGCGAGGCAACAGTGCTAACCACTGGGCCACCTTGCAGACCATGCAATAATCAGGTTTACAGAATTATATCTAGTTGTGTCTGTTCTTAACTCAAACTTACATCGCAAAATATTTTAAGAGGCACCTTTAGCTTCGGTTCAAGATGACAAGAGAGCAGATAAGAGACAAAGTGTGTAAAGACTCAAACACAGACCGAGTATATAAATGAATACTAACAGCAACACAATGTTATACGAAACATTTTATAAAAAACACATATGATATGAGATATGAGTAATATGTGCAGAATTGTGATCACACATACATAACAATAGTGTGTACAACATTTGAAGACATATTTAAAGTAAACTGTATTGTTTACTGTATTGAATGGCTGCATTAGTATTGAGCAGTTCAACCTTTCTTAAAGCATGTGCAAATCAGTCAGCTCTGAGCAGGACTTGCTTCTTACTCAGTGACTGTCGTAATGATAATCTCAAGCCTGTAATCTGTGGGACTCACAGTGCCACAGTGTGCACAGATTCGGCCTGACACTCGTCTTCAGCGACCACTTTAGCCTCCGCTTTTGATCTACTCTTCAATTACACCATGTAGCAATCATCTCCACATCCCAAACATGGTGATTGAAGTTAAAAGGATTCACACTGATAATTTACCAACACACTCGACTATGTCAGGCAGCCACGTTTCAGAAAGGTGAGTTTTAAGGGAAGTTTGCTACTTTGTTATTTTTCATCCGTTAAACTTAATTGTAGATATTTTCTTTTTCCAGTTAATTTCCATCCCCTACAGTAGTAACTGCACCGGGCTGCACACCGTGACTGGCAGCGCTCGACAACACTGTGTGTTTTGTTTTATGATGACACCCTCAGATTTACATGACAGCCAAGTACTCAAGAATGGGGCCTCTGTTCAGAACATCCACAAACCTTCCTTTATGTGACAGGTTTTTCCAAAGGTGCAAAGGTGATGCATGAGTGACTTGAAATCTATTGAAAAACTTAGATCTCTCCTTCAGAGAAACACTAGAGGGGTTTAACATGCATGACAGGATTTGCACCTTTGAGCGTTTTCTATAAGGATTATGAAATATATGATCCTGACGATTGTTCCCCTGGTCAACTTTAAGAGAATAAACAGGTTTTCGTTCAACTATTTTGTCTTTACTGCGTCATCAAACAAAATGATCTGAGCTTCATTTTCATTGACAAAACTGCAGCATTACTCTGGTTTTTGTGATGCTCAAACATCTTATTGTGGAAGAAGATATAGGGTTGGTCTTTTGAAATAAGTTACAACTAAAATCCCAGCTTTGACCTACCAGTTTGTGATGGACAATTGAATTCAACTCAGTTACGTGTCTCAACAATGCCTGACACCCAGGTTTAGAGAATTGCTTAATAGGCCTAAATGAAAGCTCTAAAAACACACCGAGTCCTGAAAATTAATTTACGCTTGAATTATTGCTAAATCTGCACTCACAATTACTTTACTCGTGTTGTTTTCATCCAAATATCAGAAAAGATAGGCCCACGTGATCCACATGGTCACGATGGAAGGCTGCATAAACTGAAGACCTTTTTTTTTCCATACTTCTCACACACATAATCATCTTGTCAACCATTCTTGTACTGTTTAATCCATAAGTCTGTGGTGGGTGTGCTCAGCCCTCCGTATCATCCACAGTCACCATTATTCAGAGCTGTTCTTATTTATAGTCCACTAAACATCGCCACCAACAGTTTTCACTGTGGATAAAGGATAAATCCGAGGGATTAGGATGACTCAGCATTTTAGGTGTAGGTATAAGGGCTTGTTAGGCGTTAACCCCAAGTGTAGTCAGCCCACAAGACAAAAAGCCTTTGGTTTTGGAGATTGTGTGGGATAAATTGCATGATAAACACGCACAAGCTTCACCATAATGAATAGAATCACAATGTTTGAGCTTCTGAGGGCTGATTATGAGATTTATGACTTGACCACAAAGAGAGCACGGCTCTGGGTTGCTGAGGAACTGTAACTTGGAGACTAATATTTTCATTTTTTATTTTTATACACCTGTTACTGATACTTCTGGATTACTTCAGTGAATCATTATAGTAATCAGCATTATTTCTGTGTGAGATATTATTTTACCCACCAAAGAGCACACAGACAACGCTTACAAGGAAAACGTTACAGTGCATGTCAATGTATCAACCCCTTTATCTTTCTTCTTTACTTTTCCTTCGGTGTAGCCCTTAACCTCATCCATCAACGTGTCCAAACAGGTTCTAAGTGAGGAACAAATAAGGCGCAGCATTGTTTTATAGTTTAAAGAATAAACCACCTGTGGCGATGTTTTGTCATTTCTGAGCTGAGAATATTCTCAAGGCCTCAAAGCTGAGGTCTAGACCTGCTTTGAAATTTCAGAGAAGTTCATTGTGAGAGATCAGAGCAAACACCGTGGTTCGCCTTGGGTTATTTATCCAGCTAAAGACTGGTATTTTCAAGAGTATTACAGGGTGACAATACACGGGAAAAGCCTTGAAAGGAGAGATCAGGAAACCTTCAACAAATTAGGAATTTGTACACCATTAAAAAATCTGCTTTTGTCCGTGGGGACTAGAGCAGATTAGCGTCCCAGCCCACCTGGGGATGAAACTCTCCTCACGTCTTCAAACATCTCAAAGAAAGTTCCTCTGGAGGGTTTTTGCATTTCTCATGCAAACTTGTGTGGCACAAGTAAGAATGAAAGGAGACCAACTCAGATGTCAGTGACTTGACCCTTGACTCCTCACTGGCCATGTGGGCAGTCAGTCAGTTTGCTATTGTCAAAGAGGAACCTATGATTTTTGTCTCAGAATCAGAAGATAACTTTTACCCAAGGCTTGTTTTTTTTCTTTTTTCCTTTGGTTCTCTTCTTGAGTTTCGTACTTAGTTAATGTGAGAGAAAAGTTTGCAAATGTAACCTACGTGTTGCTGGTCTCTTTGTGGCTGCGAAGCGATGGAGATTAGCGCTGACGAGCGTTGGATCACAGGGTCCCTGCTGGGATGTCAAAGGCCTCGCTGGCTCCTTTCACCTCCGCCCTCTGTGGAGCAAAGCATCAGCGGTTGGGGTTACCTACCATCAATGATTTGCTTCAAGAAGATCAGAAGGTCTTTTCAGCATTCAGAGTCACTATTGACCTGCAGCAGCCCCCATTCCCACGTATATGGTCCCAGTTATATCTTGGCGAACCAACACAAAAGGATCCCCCTAGAAACCTGGATATAAACAATGGAGGTTATAGGCTCAACGAGAACCACTCCAAAACTTTGACCACAGGGAAGTAAGGCATTGTGTACATACAATACAATGTGGCACTTCTCATTATACAACAGACACCAGATTGTAGCAGTAAGACTGTAAATTAGAAAAATGTCTTAGCTAATGTAAACTAAACAAAATTAGCTTGGCTTGAAATTGCAATAATTTGATTAAAGCATCCAGTGTTTGCTGAAGCCTGATCCAAGAATTGATTAATGTTAATTTCATCCATGTTTTTGATTCATTACAGTTCCTAGTTGTGGTAATGACTGGATGGGCAGTAGGCCAAATCCAGAAGTATTTGTCATTTCTCAGCTTTGAAATGGAGATGCAGACAAAAAAGAGCAGATCGACGCAATGCTGGAAATTTCAAAATGCAAACTGCCAACATGGAAAAATTACTATTTGGCATGGCTTTACTGTGGCCCGATAGATTGACATGATTGGACAATGTAACAGATGGAAATGATGGGTATTTTTTTAGTATGGTATTCCACATTTATTGCTATAAAGAGAAAAATGGTTACAAAAAAAGCTTAGTTTCACAGGTATAGATGGCATGTTTGTGTAAAAATGCTTCAGAGTCATCATTTTGCTTCCTCCAGTAGAGGTTAGATTATCATTCCTCAAAACCCAGTTCATAGTTCACTATGCTACATTTCTTATTACGCAGCATGTGTCCTCACACACAAAGTCCAACAAGTCATCACAATATTCTCTACTTCACACATCTTACATCCAGTATGACTGTTGAAAGTAATGAGTCACTTCTTTTGAATGGAACCAGTCTATTGGTTCCTTGCCACAGCAAGAGTCACAGAGCAAAATTTAAGTTTAAAAGTTGAATTAGGCTGAACTTTTCCTGCAGCAGAAGATGATATGATCCAGCAAGGTGGTGTGCTGGCCAGTCTAATACATGCAAGTACACAGATAGATAACTTTACACTCTATCTCAACAGTTGGGGCCACGATCACCTCCGAGAGTTGTTAAATTCTTTGCTTTTTAATCATATTTCATGTCTTCATCAAGACAAGTTAGCAAATGTATAATATGATTAGTTCTAGTACACTACTGAGTTCCACTATGGTAGAATACTCATATTAAAATAGAAACAGTACACCTACAGTTTGTGTCCATGTGTCTTGCCGGGTTAAATTCAGGTGCGTGTGTACATTGGCTTCTTGTTGCACGACTTGTGGCATTTTGCCAGATGTCCCAGAATACACCAGGCTAACAAGTAGCCTTCAAGCAGCGGAGATGCCAGGGGAGGCCGTTCTTTTTTGTTCTCCTGCTGGTGTGCTCGGCTGGACAGATCATTTTGGGACTGTGGCCAGAGATTTTTGAGGAAATATGAGAGGGCAACCTCCTGCAATCAGGCAGTGTTGGTGACCACTCGAGTGCAACGCAGTGGCGAGCTGCCACTCAAGATGCCGCCAGATCATTCCTTAGAAGTAAACTCCCGATGGGCTGCGGATGTGTGTTTGCACGTCTGTGTGTGTGTGTGTGTGTGCTTTGTCGGTCCAGGAAACAGCTGCTATTTTACTGGATGTGCTGTGACCCATAGAACTGAAATGAGGAGAAACTCACAGCCTACCGTCCACAAAAATGACCTTAATTTCTGGTTGACTGGAGTCACAATGCTTTAAATTATCAGGTCCTCAGTCACAAGCTCTGCAGAAAATTGCATTAGTTTTCTTGTGTTGTGAGAGTTTCCTTTTCATGTGAGTTCATGTTTGATCCATATCCAGTTTTCTGCATGTTTAGGCATGTGTTAATCTTGACCATGTTTGTCAATTATGAGTAATTGCAGGCCACCGCTGCCCTCTATGTGTCTAATCGGTAATTACAGCATCCTCATGTGCTCTGATTTGAGTGACGGGGCTCTTGAATTATATTACTGCTATAAACATGCAAAAATCATAGCAATAAAACATGGTCCAATACAAAGGCTATTAAAATGCTGTTCACTCCCTGGGGTTTTCCTTTAAAAAACACACTGAAGTAGATCCACAGTGTTCCAGTTTGAGAGGAGACTCCCTGCAGCGAGCTTTCAATGTCCATCAGTGGCACACTGCTAAAAGCCGTGTATGCGCAGGCCGTGGACATACAGACATACATTGAAGCTCTTCTATTGGAACCCGATGCTGTGCCCATACCCCCTGTTGCTCCTCTGTGTCTCCCCAAGCGGGTCCTCCCATTCATTTGGCTCATTTGAATTCCAACATGGAAGAGACCTCTGATGAGCTGGGTGAACTGTTACACTCCACGACAAGACTGCTAATTAATCACAGCGACTGTACACGTTGTGTCTTGGGTGTTGATTTGCGAGCATGAATCTGCCTGTTTACACCTAATGAGTTGAAAGCACCTGTCTGAAGTCAGTCATTACTCCCAGCAGCGCATGCAGACGCACATCAAAGGGCCAGAGGGTGTCTACCGTCTTGTTTTAGGTGTGCATCTAATTACTCAAGCCTGAAGTGTGGTTAGTGCAGAGCAGAGACAATGATGTACACAAATTCCACTTTTGATAGAACAATTTTGCAGCCTCCTGTGACTCTCATGTACACTATCATTACATTCCAGCCACGGTGATGTTGTGACATGTTTTTTGTTTTTTTGCCCTTTTTCTCTTTTTTAATGTGTTTTATTGTTTTTACTTGTGCTCAGATCGCCCCTAGAAATGCAATCTTGATGGGACTTACTGAAATCAACACATCTGTTGTTTTGTGAGATAAATTCCTGGAAATTTTCCAAAAACCTGTTCTAGCCACAGATTTAGGGTATTTCCAAAATCCTCAAAGACACGGGAAAAAATATCTTGTCTGCTGCGAAATAATAATAATAATTAAAAAATAAATAAAGTATTTCATTCAGCAGTATCAAACATATCCCTCAACTCACTCTATATTATGTGTAGTAAGGATTAAATGTGTTGCTAGTCAGACCAAATGTAAACTAATGTAGTGTAATACAGCAGTCCTACAATAAATTCTGCCTTCACCAAGGCTGTGTATAATAATGTATTTGACTCTGTGACACAAAGGTAATGATAACAGATGAGGGATAGCAGCCTCCCTATCTCGTCAGCTGGGTGTGGTACCACCTCTCGTCTCGTCTGTCCTTGTTTATCATGAACTTTCCCTAAACGTCATATGATTTCCTCTGGTCACTTCTTCCACCTGCAGAGTTTCTGGCCACTGATGTAAGCCCCTCTGGCACTTCTACCTACAGGGGACTTTGCTTTCTGCTCTCCCATCTTCACTTCCTTCACTTCGGATCCTCCTATCTGCCTCATTTCCTTTTTGCCTAATTTAACAGGAAGCACATATTCAAAGGGATATCATGCATTAGAATGTCCAATATAACTCTTTCAAATGCCACTCAGTCACTAATATTGAGTCTGGCCATCAATGCATTAAGACATTGTGGCATACTGTCCACCACCTTGTTGATGGTGTCAATGGGCGGGACGTCCCACTCTTCAGTCAGATCCCAAAGTCAGAATTTGTCTCACCTGGGAACTGGGACTCAGGATGTAATCATTGCACCTGGTCAGAAGTGATTACTGATCTGTATAAATAGAAATAAAAAGAGGAATGTGTCTGAAAACAAAAATTATTCCAACTTTATGGGCAACGATGTTTATATTTCCTATATAATCAGTGTTCTAAAGAGGGGTTTCCTGTCAGGCTTTCTCTCACATTCCCCTCTCACTTGTCCCACAGACTCTCTCCTTCCTCCCTCCATCCAGCTACCACATCAGCTCAGTCCATCCCTCAGCTCACCACAGGAGAGCCCAGGGTCTGGCTTCGCTCTAAGTCTTTGCATGTGAAGTGTCATGTTGGGATCCTGCCTCTAAGGCTAAAGGAGGCGTGCAGGAGACAGTGAAGCACTTCAAAGAATCTCCTGAGCACAGGTGTCAGGGCTATCCCACACCAGCAACACAATGACACACACATGGCATTAATATGAGCTTGAGATCACAGGTGTCTGTCGAACATGAAGCTGCTCTGCCGGCCCCTAGGGCACTAAGAAATATCCTTACATTACAAATATTACACATAATTGCTGACCCCGCTTCTGGCTTGTGGTTACACCTAAATGTAGCACACAGATGCATACATAGAAGAAGAGACAGATACACTTCATTACTCAACAACCACACACAGTTGCTCTCATGAAGTCACAGGCAGGTACTTAAATGCATTTGCAAACACACAGAAAACAACAAAAGACATGTTTCAAGACAAACAACCACTGACAAGGTCCCATTAAAGTCATAAATTCAGAATTATGTGTTTGTGAAAGCTGGTATCCGACAGGGAAAAGGGGACTACACACTCTTGGCCACCATAATTGCAGTAATGGCTCTCATTAGGCTTTCCTTACAAAATAACTTAATTGCAGTTTGCTTACACATGTGGTAAAGTCTCCTTTTCGTGTAATTCAGACCATGTGCAGGCACTGTCAGAAGATATAAAAAAATACATTAAAGAAAAAAGTAGTCCCGTTTAGTTTACGACCCACTAATGAGCTTTTATTATGAAGACTATCATTTTTGGTGTCATCACCCCAGCCTAAAAATATAATAAACAGGCCCACACGTGACAGTTGCGTCTCTAGGCTCAGATCATTTCATGTATATTGTTTGCGTGAGGATAAAACGAAATTATGCTCAGCTGTGAAAAATCGTGTAAAAGTCGCTTGTCATCATCGGCACTCATCTAAATCAAATGTGGCAATAAAAGGATTTGTTTCTGCGTGTGTTGTGGGTGCGGCCTGTTGCTGCTGCATTAGCGACGGCCATATGCTTTGGGTCAGTGTTTCCACAAACTTCCCTCTAAACAAGAATTTCACTTACAAACAGTATTTTTTTAAAAGAGACTGTTTTTTTTTTTGTTTGCTTTTTTAAAATTTATTCTTAAAATTCTCTGTATGTGTTACTTCACATAGCATCCAGATGACTATAGGATGTCAGTTATTTAAGTTTTATTTTGTTAACTTGACGTTTTTATTGTATTTGCATTCCACCTGCATAAACAAAACCTCGATAACATAAAATATTGTAAGTATACATAGGTGGGTACATTACACAGAACTTAATAGCATAATAGCTTTGGGAATCTGGACTTCATTTTTTTATTTTTTTTTTTAATTCTGTTTGGTTTGAGCACAACAACTTTAGCAACCTTAGCATCATGGCTCAATGGATGGTTGCTTCACTATTTTGATTCAAACACAAAACATCTCAACTCATGGTTGGATTTCCATGAAATTTGATTTGGTATATTCATATTAGCATTGTAACTGCAATGGCGTGAGCATGCTGGCATGCAAACAACTCTTAATCTTGTTTCATGTGTTTTTAGTTTTAAAGTCCAATATTTGTCACACGCACACCTCACAACTCATCACCCCACCCATCCAGCGAGACAGCCGGGCCGTCCAGTCCACATGGAACTGATCACAATTCAACAAACACAGTGTAAATAGCAACTAGGACACCATAAACAGATCGAGTGCTGCTAGTACACACAGAGGAACAAAAAAAGGCATCCTGAGCACTTGAGAACAAAATGCCTCCATTTGTTTGCCAAATTGCTATTGGGATTTGACACAATCTAGATTTAATGAGGGTGTTTGTTTCATGCAGCCTTAAAGTTGTTTTTCTCCTGTAAAGCATTTAATACATTAACTGCATGGACAGTGCTGTTTAAAATACTGCTTTTTATGGACTTAATAGACTGCTCCTATAGAAGAACCATGACATTTCCAAAGATGGATGGCATTCTTTATGGGTGCATGTATTTTAATACATTCCTTTTTTTTTTTTTTTGCAACAAATACCATTCGGGGCAACCACAAAGTGTATTATAATTAGAGGATTAAAGCCTTGATAATACTAGTACTTAATAATAATCATAATAATCATAATAGTAGTAGTAATAATAATACATGTTAAATGATAAATACTTATTATAATAATAATAACAGTAATAATAAAAGTGGTAAAAAGTCTAGACTCTGCGTTGCAATAGATAAAATGTTGAAATTAAAGTAAAATACAAGTCTAAAACACAAAGAACTTTGAAACTTTTAAGTGGATAAGGGTTAAATAAATGCTGACCTTGTCCTCATGCCTGGAGGAAGTAACAGGTAAAAGTCAGTTTGTTAGTTGTCCACTAGAGGTCACTGTGACACAGTGAACGTGAAACAACCACTGGATCTCTGCTTGTCTGTCTTTCTGAGCTGAACTGTCAAACAAATGGACACAACCAGGACAAACCTCTATAACGTATTAACTTATTGCTTCATAGTAAACCCTCTGGTCCTGTTGTGTCTCATTAAAACCTTTAAATGTTAGTTTCGCTCCTGTCCCCTCTCATGCTCTTTATTTCCGTGTCGTAGGTGGAGACTGTCCTCTGTGTTACGTTAAGGGGAAGTTGCTCAATATCGGAAATTTTACCAAAACTGCGAGCAAAATATGAGATTGCTGTTGTTCTGCTTTTTCAGAGTGTGTCCGTAGGTGAATAATTAGCAACACCGTGTCATCATGACGGTCAGATAGAGGCCAAACGTAGATTTTGTCAGGATATCTCGCAGGATGGATAAATCATTAACTTCCGCTACTTATATTCGTAACATCAGTTATCGTCTGCGTCGCCAGTTGTCGGATTTTTTAGATCCTCAGGACACCTGGAAAGAGGTCATAGTGTCCATACGGAAAAGGAATGGAGAGCCCAGGTACTCTCAACACCATGTCAGGTAAGACAGGGACACAAAGCCGAATGTCTTCTCTATTTACTGAGTTAAACTACAACTCTATATCTATGTAGCTAGCTAGCTAGCTAGCTGCCTTGACATCTGTGCAGTTTCATGTCCACCTCTTCATTCATTTGTGCTTTTGGAGTCTTAATACATTTGTGAGGCACTCCATCTCATACGGTTCACAACAGCAACAATACTATTAATAAATCCTATTTGTTGGCACTTATCATTACACCCTTTGACCCAGTATTTTAAAGCGTCATCAGGCTTCAATCATCCAATTATAATTCTCTTTATGGTGGTTTTTATAGCAAATAAATTCAAGAAATAAACTCCAGAAAGACTGCTGTTTGATCTTTGGGAATGTTGTGGTTCTTCTTTAGAGGCATCACTTACATTGTTCCAATAACTTCTTTCATATATTTCCATTACTATACACCTACCACACCTTTTGGAGTCATCTGTATTTATGTACTACTACCAGCATTTATGAAAATGAAAAATATACTGACACATAAGAAAATGAGCACCGTATGAGAACGCTCAGCTGTCACATTCTACCAGTTCTGATGTACGGATGTGAATCTTGGAACATAAATAATAAAAATGTCAAACAAAATCACTGCAGCGGAGATGTGGTTTTGCATGCTACGTACATCTTATAAGGACAGAATAAGCAATGAAGATGTTTTACAATTACTAAACACAAATTATACGCTGTTGAACAAAATTAGGAAACGGCAAGCAACATTTTTTGGACACACCATAAGGAAGGAGACCCTGGAATATATTGTCATAACAGAAAAAATGAATGGGAAGAGAGGACAAGGCAGACAGAGGATGAAAATGATAGACGGACTGACATCATGGAGCAGGCAACAGTCACAATTCAGAAAGCAAAAGATCGGATTAGATGGAGAGAAATGATCGCCTTCGCTGAATGGCATGACACTTGATTGATTGATTGTATTCATGTATCAGTTGCTCTTAAAGTACAATCACAAGCTCATCTGTTTTAACTATAACAGTCTGTGTCTTCTGTCTGTTTCCAGGAGGTTTGAGGGTCTCGTCGCACAGGGCCGGAGTCCCACGGTGGAGCTGCTCAATGACTGGGGCACCAGCAACAGCACAGTGGGCGAACTTGTGGACATTTTGAAGAGTAACAAGTTGCTGGCTGCTGCTGATCTTCTGCTGCCTAGTATGTCTTTAAAAGCCATTAAACTAATAATAATCACATTCTGCAGAAGCGTTGTTAGGATCTAGAAACACTGGGGGCTTAGACCAGCGCACAGTTTGTTAGAGATGAACCTCTTAATTGCACCATCTTCAAGTCATTTCAGCGCACAGTGAATATAGAATGTGAGACACTGTGCTCCCTGCAAAGTAATGTCGTCCCACTTTCTGTCTGTACCGAGCCCATGTTCCAAATTAATATCAGTGAGAGCAGGCAGCCTGACCAGTGTTGATCAGACTTTGTGTCTTGAAATCAGTCTTATGTTAAGCGGTACCCTGTGACAAAAATATCACAAACCAGCCCAGGCTGCCAACGTTTATCTTGTTTGTAATGATTTTATTCCGTAGAGTTTTGGGTAACCCTCTCTTTAAATAGTCCAGGAGAAGAGATGCAGCTGCTGGTGAGGAACAAAAGTTCACCCATAAAGTCCTATAACACAATACCCCAAATTAATAACTAGTAATGAACCAAATAAGCTGCCTACAGGTGAAAGACAGATTTTAACTTATATTGCTCTTGTCTTCAGCTTCTCCTTTTATTGATAATAAGTCCATCATGTATGTCTGAGGCAAGAAAATAAACTCTTGAGATCCCTGTTCATAAAACACAGTAATATTTGACAGCATCTTCAAATTCTTCAAACTTTACTAACACCTACATTATTTGATCAAAATAGTTTTACAGTGTCCCTTGTTTATTATGTCAGAAAATATGTCTGACACAAAGATTTTTGAAGCTGTATAACAGACAGACGACCTTCCGTGTGCACTTCCTGGGCAGGCAGAATACAACAAAACCTGTGCTACAGTAAAGGTCAAGTAATTCCTGGAAAGCAAGGAGCAAAACTAGCAATAACAAAGAATCCTTTTCATCAGACAGTAATAACAGTCATCTCTAAAGATCAAAGCCTGCACTTTTGACTAGCAAACCATAACCAGCACCAGCAAAAAAGACTTGTTCCGATATTCTTTTTGTCCTTTTGTCCAGACACCACAGTGGAGGAGGTCACGTCACCAGAAACGCTGCAGATCTCCTCAGCAGAAACACACAGCGCCCTTCCGACCAGACTGCTGGAGGAGAGAGAGCTGCCGCCGCCACCACCGCCGCCACCTGTCAGCTGTAATCTGCAGCCTCAGATACCGCAGGAGGACACTGAACCAGGACACACAGGTGGTCAGTTAATCCACATTGTAATTTGATTGACTTCTATGAGACATGTTAGCCATCATAGTCATGTGTCTTCTTTGAGTATGTGCTACTGACAAAGTGTAGTTAGATGCTGAAACACTCGACTTCAGATATTATAGTCTTCTTTGCAAGTTTTTACACGAAGTGAAATGTCTTTGTGGGATAAAGTTGCACATTTGGATTGATAAAACTCAAACTAAGTATTACTAGTAACATAATTTGCATAATTATTACCCCGATTGCTTTTATTTTTGAGCAACACTTAATTTTAGAAGCTTTACCAAATGTTGGGAAGTTTAATCTGTAGCAATGTACCATAAACTAATATGTCTAGTATGTAGAGTTATAAAGTAACATGAAGTCCCTCATAATTGTATTTGTATATATTGCTTGAATGAATGCATTTAGTAACATCACAACACTACGTAGGGCAGTTTCATGACAGCGTAATGTCACTAACAATGGTGATGTTTTGTTACCACAAGCAGAAGTGGAACTGATGCTGCAGCTTGGAAAACTTGTGATTTTGAGTAATTGACCAGCAGGGGACAGCACTGGGATCTCACCCACTTCTCTGTGTGTTTCTACATTAGAGTTAGAGTTGACCAGTTTCTTGTACAGCGAGCTGAAGAGGATCACCGGAGACTTCGATGACCGCTCCACGTCGAACGGTGGCAGCCGACTGGGAGAGGGAGGCTTTGGGACGGTGTACAAGGGTTTCCTGGACAACAGACCCGTCGCAGTGAAGAAACTCAATCCAGTGAGTGAAAATATTATCCCACCAAGCACAGGCTGTTGTTAATCTTTTCAGGGCTACACAATATATCGTTTCTACACTGACATTTAGATGTGCGCATGTGCAAGAAAACTGCTTGGTTCTCATTTTCTACGACTAATCTACAAGAGAGGTCTGTCTGACAGAACGTAATTTACTCAGATTAAAAAGCTCTTGCATTTATTTTTTTTAACTTTATTTACAAGTCAAAGAATTTCGAGACATACAGGACCCACATGTGCACAGCAAAATGAAAGAAGAACAAGATAGAAACACTGAAATGGAGGATTTGCTTGGAAAAAGAGAAACACAGCTTCAGTTGTGTGGAAACATTTGGCTACAGAAAGGATGATGTTGACCTCAAACAGGTGCTCTGTTGCCCGTGTCTTGCAATTTTTGAAACTACACGAAGCAACAGTTGTTTAAATTAGCACCACAAGGGTTTGTATGATGAGTGCAAAGCCTAATTTAAATGTCATCCAAAACGAAAAAGAAATTTGGATGTCTTTGCCAGTGTTGCACCAACTGAGAAAGGTTCCAATCAGGTTACACTCAATAAAAGTCTTTTCAATAAAAAGGTGTTTTTTTAAGTTTTTTGTTCTTTGTTTTGATTTTTTATTTTTTATTTCTGATGCAGACCCACTCCCAAACAAAATCACCCCAGTCATTCTAAAATGATTAATTATTTCCAAATAGAGTTATTCAAGGCATCTGATTAAAAAAAATAAAATAAAAATCCCATATTTTTTCACATAACAGTATATATCACAGAAAAACAAAGTATTTCACAACACAAAATATGATCTCATTCAGATGGATGACATGCCGATGGACACGCTGCAAGTTCAGTTCTACCAAGAGATCCAGACTCTCACAGTGTAAGTTTCAAACATCAAACCCTCAGCAAGACGGTGAATAAGCGTAATCTACGTTGGTGCATTCATTCATACTTGCAAGTGCAGCTCTGGCTTGATAACACTGTTTATTCCGCAGGTTGAAACACGAGAACTTGGTTGACATGGTGGGATTTTCCACTGATGAACAGCAACTGTGTTTAGTGTACGCCTTCATGGCCAACGGCTCTGTGTTGGACCGACTCGCTTGTTTGGTAAGCATCGTTCACTGCTCTACACAGACTGACTTCTAGTACCTGAGCTTTCACACAGAGGATTGTATGGTTTTTTCTCCATATAGGAAGGAAGTCCTCCGCTGTCCTGGCAACAGAGATGCTTGATAGCAGAAGGGGCAGCGAGAGGTTTGGAGTATCTGCACTGCAACCATCACATCCACAGAGATGTTAAAAGGTACATAGAGTGACGTCCTTCTGCATTATTAGTGACCTTTAAATTATCTTGTTTTAAAGAAATTTGCTTTTTCCCTTTCTTGCTGAGACTTACATGAGAAAAACGATGCCGCTCTTAGATCTTTTAAACATGAAACCTCAGCCAGCAGCTAGTAACTTAGCTCAGCATTAATATTATAAACAGGTTCATTGTTGGTTTATAGTTCTGCTATTTTACAGATTAAGCAAATGAGATATAGTGTGTGAATTTAGTCAGCTTTAGAGAGGCTAATAGGCAGAATTGTTAGCATGTGGTTTCACAGCTTGGGTTTTTTAAGCATTCAACCAACCAGGGCAAGTGTCATGTATTGATCAGTGAACCTCGGAGGTGCTATGAGAAGGGTTTTGTTACCTTTGGGTGCAGCCAGACTTCCTGTTTCTCAACATTTCCTGTTAATGTGTGAAGCTAAGCTAACCCACTACCTCTTTTAGTTTCATGTTTTTTTGATTCTGCCACATTTTCACTCACTGTGGCCTTATTTT
The DNA here is from genome assembly GCF_000690725.1 of Stegastes partitus. NCBI lineage: Eukaryota > Metazoa > Chordata > Actinopteri > Pomacentridae > Stegastes > Stegastes partitus. Next base: position 321,458 of record NW_007577796.1, read on the forward strand.
TCACTGCAGTGTGAAGTCCTGCACCTCTATGGAAACAACACAAACATGGTTACAGATAGAGAGAACTCAAACATATGTTCTGTGCAGAATGACACAGGTATAATGCTGTATATCATTGAAATTAATTCATTTTATTATTTATTTTGCAATAATTGGAAAAAACCTGAAATCGACATGTACAACATTTTTTCAAGTGCTGTGGTAAAAATGTTGGCTTCACATGCTGCAGATATTTACAGTGACTTTTTACATTTTTACAACCTCTACAAACTGTGTTTTTTGCACCACTGCACATCAACCCTAGAAAGATATTTGAATGTATCACCCAACAACTTGCAGACAACTTGTTCGTCTATATAGCATCTTTTTTTTAAAAACATGCTGCTTTCATTCAGGGATCATGTATGTTTTTGTTTCCCCTCAGTCTCTCTTGCCTTCTCCTCTCTGCTCTGCATGAACACAGCCTTCAGTTCAGTCGGAAACTTTTTAAAGTTCTGTCATGTGACTGTTGGTCATACATAAATCAGTCATGTCTGTGAAGATTCTCAGTCATCCAGGTCATGGTTATTCTCGTAGATTAATCGTAGCAACTGGACTTGCTTGAGTTCCTTGAAGACATTTCACCTCTCATCCAAGAGGCTTCATCAGTTCTAACTGACTAGTGGGGAGTTCCAGAACACAAGCTGGGAGTAATGAGAACCCTACAACACCGGGCCCAGAACGTGCCAACCAGGACAGCAGGAAAGGAGGAGGGACAAAAGCAAATCAAAACAGCACTCAAAACCTGTGGCTACCCAAGCTGGTCTTTCATCAAATCCTCTACAAAACCCAGAGGAGACAGAGAAGAAAAGACCAAGAAACAAAACAACATAGTCATCCCATATGTTGCAGGAGTTTCTGAAAAGCTCAGGAGAATCTTTAACAAACACAACATCCCGGTGCACGTCAAGCCCACCAACACCCTGAGACAGAAGCTGGTCCACCCTAAGGACAAGACACCGAGACATAAACAGAGCAGCGTGGTGTACGCAGTCCAGTGCAGCGAGGAATGCCCAGACCCGTACATCAGGGAGACAAAACAACCGCTTCACAAGCACATGGCACAACACAGAAGAGCAGCTCCTCAGGACAGGACTCAGCAGTCCACCTGCACCTGAAGGACAAAGGAGACTCATTTGAAGACAACAACGTACAGATTTTGGACAGGAGGACAGATGGTTTGAGTGAGGGGTGAAAGAAGCATCTATGTCCAACTGGAAAGACCATCCCGCAACAGAGGTGGAGGTCTGAGGCATCATCTCTCACCGGTTTACAATTCAGTCCTAAGACCTCTCCCCAGGAACATGAAACCACATTCACACCTAGCCACAAAAGACCCTAACGAACCCCATTGTGGCAGGGGGAGCACTAACAACTCACATAATGAGGGGGAGGAGCAGCAAACCCCCAGTTGAAACCGAAACTCAGGTGTTAATGGATCCTAAAGAATATAAATATCTGGAACTCCCAACTCGTCAGTTAGAACTGATGAAACCTCTTGGATGAGAGATGAAATGTCTTCAAGGAACTCAAGCAAGTCCAGTTGCCACAATTAATCTACGAGAATAAATCAGTTATGGGCTCTTAGTTGTGCCGAGAAGCACAGAATTCTTTATAAATGCTAAAGTTTTGGCTAATTTTATTATTGAGGCATCTAGAATAAAGAGATTTTAATGAAATATCAGATTTTCAAACCTAGATTGAGATAGAACCAGGCACAATATGTTCACAGAGATTTGTTTTAAAGATAACTTGCCTTTCAGACCCACTAGCAGGTGTTTGGGGACTCAGAGATTTAACAGACAGACATGAAAGTGGTGTTGATCATTTCATGTACCTCTCAGCAAGAAATCCAATAAGCACATTTAATCATTCTTTCAACATGAGCAGAAAAATGGGATGTTTCAAGTCACATATGTTTGATGTTCAACTGCTTATTGTCACTCTTTTTTTTTGTTTTTAGTGCAAACATCCTGTTAGATGAAAACCTCGTGGCAAAAATCTCAGACTTCGGGCTTACGAGAGCATCGGCCAATCAGACGTCAACAACTATGATGACGGAAAGGGTTGTGGGTACTTGTGCTTACATGGCACCTGAGGCACTAAGAGGAGAGATCACACCAAAATCTGACGTCTTCAGCTTCGGAGTGGTAGGCTTTCTGCAGACACACTTGCATACGTAATGTCAGGAATAGAGAAACTGCAGCCCTAATGGAAAACACAGAAGACCACTCAGCAGTTTGCTTGAGTGCAAGGTTCTCCCAAACTACTGACACACACATAACTGCAGGACGCAAACATTATAGTATACATTTCTTCCCATTTGTGAAAACAGAGCTGTGTGTTGTGTATCGTCTTACATTATTTCCCACTAAAAAAAACCGAAACAACGGTTTTTTTTTTTAGCATAGCTGTACTGTATTAGCAGCTAAATGGAAAACATATGATCCATTGGATGAATGATTTATTGACTTATTTCCTTCCGTACAGTTCACTATACACAGCACATTCAGTGGGTCTTATTTGGACAGCTGTGGGAACCATTACAGTGTCAGTGAAGCTACCTGGCGCATGGAGACGTAATAAAGGTTCCCTGATGCCCAGAGCCATGTGATTAACCCCATCTCTCCACCGTCTACAGGTGTTGTTAGAAATATTGTCTGGACTGCCGCCATCTGATGAAAACCGGGAGCCACAGTTCTTGGTAAGCTGCACAAAAGAGGCCTTCACTGTGTACCTGTCAAGCAACAGTTTGCGATTATACAGCCTCATACAGACTTTGTATTCAATATGTAACACGTATTGGTTAATAGAGTAGCTGCAAGGGATTTGAACCTGAGTTTAATCTCTGCCGATGACATGCTGAGCAATCCAGACTGCTGTTTAACACTCGGATCCATTTCTTGGAGCGTATGGCCAATGGAAAATCCCTGCAGCGTGATGAAAGCCGCAATGCTAACTATGTTGTCTCCCTCCGTCACTCTTCAAGATGGATGTCAGGTATGACATAGATGATGAAGATGAAGCGCTGACTCTGGAGGACTTTATGGACAAAAAGATGAGAGGCTGGCACCTGAGCCACGCGACGAATATCTACTCTTTGGCCTGCAACTGCCTGCACGATAGGAAAAACAGACGGCCAGTCATGAAGCAGGTACAGTGAGGAAAGAAATATCCTGGCAGATATTGTAAGTGTACGGGTCAAACTGCTGTCCTGGCATCTGCACTACTTTCTGCATGTCGCCTTGTACTTGTATTTTGAGCTTCAGGATCACTGATTAGTAAGTTGAAGGACGTTACAGCACATCTAGGGAAAACAAAACCAACAATGTCGTCTTAAGTCGTCTCAATACTCAGCCACACGCTCAGTTTGTTGTACTCAAGATGTAAATTACACGAAGCACAAAGATAGTTTCCTTTTAATGAATGGCTCATTAATTCCCAGCAAACATTACTCAGACAGGAATAAATAATATGCTTGTTTTACACACTATTTTCAGCTGCATGTGTCACTGAACTTTATAGCAGCAGAATAGTGTGTAAAAGACTGAACTAAAATAAACTAATAAAGAATAAAGTCATCCAGTGCAACACATTGGCTCCTCAGTCATTTAATAGTGTTAGAAAACAGCAGAGGAATAATTAGTTTAACAAAGTAATAGTATATCTGAGGCTGTACTTTGGTAATGGATTCAAGGGTAAAGCAAAAACGGTTTCTTACAAAAATCTGTTTGTCTTGTTGCTGAATTAGGTGTTGATAAATTGAATTCTTAAAGTTTGGCACACATAATTTGGAAAGAATTTTACTTAAGTGTAGCATGGGATGTGATGTCCGCTTAATTAGATGTCATCAAAGCTTTTACTCTCCAAAACACAGATGAAAATCCGAAGTTCATGCATCACTTGTAGGACTGTGTAGTTCTGTGATAAAGACTGCCGTCTGTTTTCACAGGTTCTTTCGGAGATTCGTGGAGTTGTCAAAAGCGTTTCACTGGAGTCAGACGTGTGAGTGAAGCGGAGCGTCTCAGGGATTTCTCAGCCTTCTTTAGCCACCGTGCAGACTGACAAATGTATTTCCTTCGCTGCAGTTTTTATATAAATGAATGTTTCTTGACGACTGTGGCGAACCAAGAATTTTTTTTACATCAGAATCTTTAATAAAAACTTCCAGTTTACTGTATTTTTGAAAAGAGAGACGTAGCTTAGTTTTGTAATTGTTACAAAAATACTGCAGTACGCTGCAGATTGTGACTTTGTTCTGTCAGATTTGATGGTTTATATGCTGACAACTGTTGTTTTATTTATTGTGATGACGGCTGAAGGAATAAAATGAAAGCATGTGATTTAAATATTTTATTTTTCTTCTGAAAAGAAAGATTTGTAAGAAAACAAATAAGACCAAACATGATTTTCTTCTATTATAATGACACTGTATGAAGATAAAGGGACTTTCCCTTCAAACATGAGGTGAGCTTAGTAGTTTGCCTAATATTAATCAGTAGACCAGTGGATGTGGCAACACTTTGATCAAGGTACTTATAGTATTCCCTTTCCTATCCGGTAGCTTAGCGTTCCCTCTTATATGGGAGCCAGCAAGGTTTGAGTAGCTTCCTCTTGTGAAATCTGAGATGTATTGATGTAATATTTCTGGAAGCCCCAGTACTTTCCACTGTGATCCTCACCAACACAGACAATCACCAGAATAGACCAGACTGTTTCTTAATCATAGAGCATCACACAGCTACAATATGTACATTTACAGCACTTGCATAGAAAAATAAGTTTCTCAGCAGATGATTTTTTTTTCATGTAAACCACAGTTATATCAAAAAAGAAGTCAATTTTCCAATATAAAATGCACTGTTAAAATGAATCAATAGACACAAGTGGGATAATTAGAATCTTTTCTGCTTTGGAGCACCTCATTGTGCAAACAGTAGGAGACGAATGTTCAACACATTAGACACAGAAACATTAATTGACACAGACTTAAGGAATGCAAGTTAAGAATTCGAGCATGTGAACTCAAAATGGGGGAATTTTTTTTATCGTATTGGCGCAAGTTCACATTAGTCGCACTAACAAGTCTCAGAGCTGGCAACACTGGAAATACCTCGACTTTGTTTGGGCCTCTTTGAATCACTCTCAAGTAACTTTTGTGAATATACTAACATACATAAATACGCTTCCATTTGGCAAGCTACAAATGGAAATTCTGAAGTGTGTCATTGCTCAGTTGTCCTTGGCGTGCATAGTTGGGTCTCTGGGTGAACTCTGTGGGAATTTGAGGTTGTCGTCTTATTCTTTTAAACAAAGCGTGTCAAATATGATTTCCCCCCATCGCAGGAATGTTCCACTGTGGAACGTGCTGGGCATGGAGGTGGTGGTCAAGTGCTGAGGTCTGTTCAATCCTCCTCCTCTCCCTCGGCGGGTGGTCTGGTGATGCGGCGGCCGCCCCTCTTACCAGCGGGGCCTTTGGGTTTGGCAAAGGCCTGCTTGTGTGCATGCTGCTTGGGATGCACCTCCTCATACAGGAAATCACTCGTCAGTTCATCCCCGTTGTCAATTTCCAACTGGGAAACAGGAAAAAAAAAAAATAGGAGCAGATGTAACGGACTGTTGCATGTAGTTTAACTCCTGCTTTTTTTAATCTTATTTTTAGATAATTAAGGGTTTACCTTGTTCATGCAAATTAGTTTGAAATACCATTTCAAATTCTGTGTGATGCACAATACACAAAATGAATTGACTTGAAATAGATTCCCCAAAAAAGGTCCTGAAGACCTCTTTTCTCAGTCAGCTTCAGAAAAGTCATGATGTCAAATAAGAGGTTTCTGTTTTTTGTCTGTGCTTTTCTCACCACTTTAAAGTAAGATGAACTCACTAAAAACAAAGAGTTTTATGCTCTTCACTACAATTTTTCATCACAACAGGTAGTTTTTTTTGTTTTTTTTTTATCTGTTAGCACAATAAAATGCTGCAAATTCATCTCCTTTTTCCGACCCAGGAACTTTGCTATCCTCAAGGTGAGAGGCACCTGTCTCAGCTACAGTTTCCGAGAAGACGCACTGAGCATTGTCGTGTTTCTAGCTGGTTTCCTACCTTTTTCTCAATCTCAATCTGGAGTTTGTTTTCCACCATGTCAACCAGGGGATTTTTGCAACTGGAATACAGCATCCTCTCTCGGATGCTACAGTTGTACCCTGGCATAGAATAAATGAAGACTACAAAGGAAACAAAGAGGAAAATTAAATGAGCAAACATGACGTACCGTTCAAAGCAATGTAAAAGTACACAAAAACTGTGGGTTTTATCAGCTTTTATAAAGACGTGTGAGAAACTATTCACCTGTTGACTCCAAGTAGTCGCCCTCGTGGGAATGTTTGTAGAGGAAGAAGTGGTAACGTGCAGAATCTTTAGGGATTCTCGTTGGCAGGTCTTTCACCTCTGTTGGCTCAGTGCTGCACAGCCGAATCAGCTCTTGTTCTTGATCTACTAGCTGTTCACACAAGTTATGAAAAGTTACTCTCAGCGTAGGCAGAGGGTGCTTGAACCAAAGTCCCTGCTTTAAATGCCAGACCAATTCGGAAAATCTATGTGGGGGCACCAAATAACAAACTGCCTCCACCTTTCTCAGGTGTGTTTGAGTGAAACGTTTGCTCAACAGTTGTTAGCGTGCCGCTCAGCAGCCAGGAGTAGCACTTCAATGGATAAACAGAACAAAACAAATTGCTTCTCTGCAAGGCTTTTAGACTAACAAACAAAGGGGGAACTGAGGAGGCCGCAACAGTGGCCACAATTATTCCTTTGTACTTTGAACTGATCCGATCTTGTGACATGAACCCTCTGAATTTCAATGAGGAGACACAAAGGCTTTTTGGGCAACATGAGTAACTCATTGTATCAATCTAGAAACAACTCCTGATCAAAAACATCTCCACTTCTCTAAACAAGATCAGATAAAAGAACCGATTTGCACATTTAAATTACTACTAGAACTCACCAGCTGGACATAGTTGATTTTCTTGTCCCTAAAACGTTCGAGTGCTGCAACACCGTCTTGGTGAATGGGGAAGGCCACTCCCTGCAGAGTCTGCTGCTTGGTGTCCACACTTATGTCTGTTTGCACCTGAACGCATCGCAAACACAGGGACACACGCAAACACAGACACTTTAGGTTTCTACTGTCTCACTGTCATCACTGTGATCACTGTAATACACTTCGTTAAGCAAAAGCAATTATGCTAATGAGACCTTTAAATAAAGTGATCAGTGCATTACTTCTATAATACGACAATAACAATGTGCCTTCAACATTTAACATATATTAATATGCACATGTATGCAGAAACATGCTCAAACACCCAAACAAATTACCGAATCTACAAAGACAACCCATGCTTTGTAGTAAGGAAGCAGTTTCTAACATATTCCTACACACACACACTCTCTTGTATTTCCTATCTTCTTTAGACCCCCAATTAATGCCTACCTCTTTAGGACCACCCTTTCCAGACATCACAACACACAGACACACACACACACACACACACACACACACACACACACACAGAGAACAAACTCTGGTGTTTAAATTCAATCATGAGGGGACAAATCAATGCAATCTCTTGTCAGAGTGTCGACAGATTTCCACTGATGATTTTGCTGTCTGATAGTTTTTGAATTGAGCGAAACAGAATCGATATTCTTCATTTCAGTCATCTGGAAATAAAAAGGTTTACAAGAGCAACAAACAGCTTGAATGCTGGAACATGATGATTACAGATGAGGTGCTTGTATCGGAAGTGACAAGGCGCCTCCACGAAATCACACAGAAAACTGGAAATGCTGGAAGGATTACACTGATGGATTGCATCTATTTTTAGAGGCCTGTTCCCACAAAATGAAATGCCGTGCAAACATGATTGAGCTTCCGATGTAGCTACCTCGCATACCAAAAAGGATTGTGGGTCTTTTATCCATCTGCTTAGTAAAAGGCGGGCAGTCTCCAAGGCATGGTAATGATAAATATTTCAAAGCCTCTTTTTCATCCAGGCAGTACAGATTAATGGTATATTATCTTCCCTCAACAGCTGGTCAAGAGGGACGAGCACAGGCCTCACTTCCCGGTTGCGCTGCTGCTTTTAATTGACCATACTTTGGTGAGGGACTGCGCTGCTCAAAGCACTTCCATAAATGGTAAGAAAGGCAGTTCTTGTTTATGTGGCGGGCTGGAAGAGCTGCAATTAGAAAAAGGCTGTTTCTCAAAAAAAAAGAAGAGTTTATTTGGGTTAATTTGTAGGAGTGCTTTATAAAGTCAGAGGAGGGAAGCCTTCAAATGCAGCTTTTAAAAATTTCTGTCTGGTGCACTCTGTCTGGCAGTGCCCTAAAGCTCCCTGCATGAGCAGCGTAAACACTGCTGACAACATTAGCAGCGTGCAGCGGGTATCACTTTACAGCTTTTCTTTTTCTTATCACAACAAAAGGCAAAGCACAGAAATAAAGCTAAGTTGTGCCCCATGCAGAATCAGTGCCAAGCACTCTCACCGCTCCCATCTGCATGTAGCGCTGAACATTGAAATCTTAGATAGGAACACTAACAAAAAGCTTTTCTTTAGCCAATTTGTTGATCGGGCTAGACGAGATTTACGACTGTAAACAATCCTTCTTATGGAGCCACGGGTAAGAGCTGTACAAGCCTAATAGATTCATCTCTGCCAACATCCTGCTGTTCTAATGCATCAGCATCTCTGCACTGTGTTGATACTGCCAGGCAAGCATATGCACACTTGCACTGCTGCTGACCTTGTGCTGTTTGGAAGGCTGCATCGCTGGCCTTCATTGATACCCCGCACTGCTTCTGGTGGGATTTACATCTCGCACACAGGAGATGTGATAAGGAGGAAGCATGCTGCAAGCTGATCTAAGCTATTTTTTCCTCTTCTACTAGAGCCTCGAGAGTAAGGATGACGTAGTATCGTCTCTTTTCAGAACTGAAACAGAGCCTAATCTACATCTACAGTTACTTCAGAGCATTTCAAACCAGAGAAATTTGTCAACAGGTGGTAGTTTCTGTGTAGCCGTATCATGTGCAGTGTTTTATTTCCCCTAAGATGATCTTAAATTTAAGTGGTGACCAGAACATGAAATCCAAATCATTTGTCTGTGTTTGTGTGTCTGTGTTTACCTCACTTAGCTTGATCTGTCTCAGTTCCTCCTCTGCAGCAGTGAGAGGCAAAGGAGCAGTCTGCGAGGTCAGATGTTTCCTGTAGCCACTGAGGTTCAAATCATCCTGGGGCCAAAGAACAGCACAATCACACGTCATACAACAAAACAGCCTGACTCGCTAATATAATAATCGCTGCTGCAAAAAGCGCTCAACACTGAAGCTTAACTTGTAAATGTTAGATTTTTCAAGCTTCTGACTGAAGTTTGAGCACATAAAAGAGCTTTTCATTTCATATTAAGTGTTGTTACGTGACCAACCTTTGTGGTAGCGAAAATCTCATCCTTGATGTGCCCGCCTCCAAACTCTTTCTTCAGTGTTGCTCTGGTAGCAGCGTATAACATTTTATGTCGCACCTGTAAAGAATATGAAGAAAATCTTTATTGTTGAAAGAGTGAAGGGAGCTTTTTGATGAAAAATCTTTAGCTTCTTTTTTTGGGGTCTGTTTTAAATGTTTATTATTGTTCCTTATAATTAATAACAGAAAAGAAAATTAATGTTATGGATACAAATGAAACTGTATTATATTTTGCTTTTAATTCCTGCTTGTGTATCTTTGCAGTCGGACAAATGTGATGAATTCATTTCTCCTTCAAAAGGCATGTGCTAAGTCAATCTTTCTTTTTGAAATTTTGTAAACCATATTGTTAACATGCTTCTAATTGCTGTATATCCTGCAACGAAACAGTGAGCCACATATAAAAACACAGTCACAAAGCACTACTAGTGGTCAAAGAAAAATGCCCTCCCTATCAAATTTGTGAATTTACACTATGTAAATGCAGTTGAATTAAAAGGCCTAATCCAGTGTGGTATCGGTTGCAAACAGGTCATCATTATGAGAAGGCTCCTTCACATTGATGATGGGAGCCAGCTCTTGTCTGACAGCCTCCTGCCCCCTCCCCCTCCCCCCCTTCTTTTTTTAATTTTTGCATGACAGAACAATAGAATGATCTTTTTCCCCACACTGCACTCCACATAAGTACCCTCCATGCACAGATTGAATGTTATGCTGATGTGCATGTCACGACCAGCCACGTGATGACAAACACGCATCACACAATCAGGTTAAAAGGTATAGGGAGGGGGCTGCGCTGAAGAAAACCGTACAATGTGTTGCTGTTAAAATGCTTTGTTGCAGCCACTTTGTTTGGAATGATTTGTGTTCTGGGTATTTATCTATTTTATTTGATACAGACATCACAGTAGAAGCGTATGCACCAGATGGACTAGATGCACTGTGTTAAGTGTTTGTAGTGCCGCACTAATGAACAATGTTTAATATAAATAAAATGTCCAACACACACGTGGAACAGTGTTTGATGTTTCTTTTTCAAACAATGCAAAACAGCGGTATTCTGTACATTCTAACGTTTGAATAAGTTGAGTGATATACATGCACACATACCAATCGTAGGTCAAAACATTGCTAAATATGGCATTAGACGTAGAAAGAAACATTAAATGAAGAGCCATTTGTGAGATGAAAGAGTTTTCTGTCATTGCTGAGCTCAGTCGAATGATCTGGCTCACTGAAAAAAGCTCATCACTTCAACCAAAAACACACTCGATCAATTTAGTCATGACAACATGTGTGCGCTGGTTGTGAAATAACTTTGCAACATCCAGACAAGCCTCAACCTGAAGCCCTCTGCTTTGAGCTAGAGCAAAGGAATGTTAAGCTTTGCGATGTTGTTCAGAAAGTCAAATTTGAGCTCAGTTCCACTGTGCACTTAGAGTGCTACAAATATACTACGAGCACTGCTCCCTTCTCCTTGCCACATTCCTCTTTCCACTGCTACAAAAACAACATTTGTCTGTTTATTTGTCATGCCTATTATGAATCACAGTGACTCCACGCTGTAAGTGGTTCATCAAGTTTCAGTGAAAGAGAATGACAATGACTTAGGTAACTTTGTGTGGGTCGAGAACACATCGGATGCAAAACACACATCTTTATGACAAGGAAACAACAAAGTTTGATAAGCTTATTTCACCTAAAGGCACTAAGAGAGTGAATTTTAAGTCAGGAAATGAGAGCCTGAGGCCAAGCACCATGCTATTTGGAACACCATAATCTACCCATATTTAGATTTCAGGAGGCCTGTTAGGGAATAATGAATGCATGCAAAGACTGACTGCCTTGATGTGGAAAACCCCACCCATCTGATACCCTAAGCAAAGGAGGACAAGTGCCATGAAGAATGAAAAGCTATTCATTAAAACCAGCACAGACTTAGTTTACTTACAATAGAGTGGTCCGGTGACCAGGCCAGGAAGATCCACTCATAGCCTTGGTTGTTAGTGGAGTCCAGCCGATACAGAATATAGCAGGGCACATCGTCCTCGAGGAGGGGCAGCACTAGGGAATCATACTCCTGGTCCCATTTCTTTGATGCTTTCCTGGTGGCGCCCAGAGTCAGCTGCTCTGGAAAGCAGATGGGTGCAACAAAGATTTCAGCACCACATGGGTTTGTTAGTCATGCTGACATTCTAATGTCAGCCTTAGCAAAAGTTTGGGCAGAAGTACAATTTCCGAGTTTTCTTGGCAGAAGAAGCTGTAAACACACACACCAGGACTCCGGGACACTGCTTACCATCCTCAATGACGATCTTTAAGGCTCGATACTGATCTCCGCTCTTGGCACTGGCAAAGATATCCTTCACATCATTTCCCGCTGAGGATAGACAGAGAGGGGGTCACACTCTTTGTGTTTTAAACAGAAGCTTTCTTGACAACAGCACACTCTTGCTAACATGGTCACTTAGAGTCATGGATTGTGAGTCTGCCGTTAGAGTTTCATGAAATATGGTGTGAACTATCAGATGTCACCCAAAGAAAAACTGTGCATGCTAATCTTTTCACTTGGAATTTAATAATGTGTCGATTTCATTCTGAACAATCTTGGGACCAAATGAATGAAAAGAAAATAATAACTTTGCAGTGCAACAACTTTATAGACCCTTACACTAGACAGTGACTGAAGACAGGCCACCTTTGACCCCAAACCCTTGCACAATAAAACAGGTCTTCAATTCTCATTTAAACCAGCGTCCTAATGATCGTAGCTGCAGTGACTCTGCAGTTTTCCACTCTAATAACCTTGCCAAAGCTGGGTCAAACACAGATACATGGAGATTAATTCTGCAGAAAGGCAGACCTGCATAACTGTAATCAGTGTTTCCAATGCCAGAGAGGGGAAGGCAAATGATCACAGACAAATGAGCATGTCGATACTGGGATTGGGTTCATTTTACTGTGCAGGTTGAGTGTAGCAGGCTGTAAGCAGACACAAATAAAGAGCATTGTAGCACCAACAGAAGGGCACTGGGGAGCACTGTGAATTAGAATGGCCCCACGAGTAGGATCTACTTCCAGATTTAAGATAATGTACAAAAAAACACGGTTTGTGCCAAAGAGTTAGCACAGACATTTGCAATCTGCTACTTCTGCTTGTCTCGTATGAGCTCACCTCATTTGCAGTTTGTTTAACCTGAGGGTAAACACATTTTTTGTGTGTATACAGACTACAAACAATTCTGCTCCGTTGCTAAAAGGCAGAACAAGAGGTCACTTTCTAATAAAGTCCATTTTTTAATAATAACAGTGTCGATAATGTCAGAGCTTCTCACGTATTTACGGAAACAGCAGCAGGTACCAGGCCAGCAGTTTGTTTAAATGAAGGCGTCGCCCCTCCATTCAAAGCCCAAACTAACGTTACAGGAGTTTAGCTTTTTGTTGGGAAGCTGATGTATAAAACGTTTTCTGTAATACAGTGAAGAAGGAGTTAAAACTAGTCGTGATTTAGGTAGCTGGTAAAGTGGCTAAAGACCCGAGGATTAGGTTCTGTAGTGCTAAAAGTGCCCAAACAGATCACCGCTGAGCTCACACATCACGGCAGCGCTGAGCTAGCTAGGAGTGGCTAGCTAACTTGACGCTAGCTTCTCGATGCAATGAATTGTTTCAGGGGCTTAAAGCTCGCCTGCCTGAAGCTCACAGCCCCGCGACAAAATACAGAACCACAGAGACACGGAAAGCAGAGAAACGCATCTACCTTGAATGCCCGTTTGATGTGACATTGTGTCTTTCGTCGGATAAAGAGCTGATGCAGCTGATCGGGCGAAACCAGGGCAGAGAAGCAGGAAGAGGACTACACTGACAGGCCCCGCCCCGAGCGTGTCGTCATCAACATCAAAATCACGTGCTGTGGGCAATAATTAAAAAAAAAAAAAAAAAAAAATTATTTTATCATTAATGTCTTTTTAATGTTTTTGATAGTGGAACATAAATACAGCACAATACAACAACGAAGAATAAAAGCAGCATTTTTTTTTTGATGAATATTTTTTGTTTAACCTTTATTTTATCAGGTAGGTTAGTTGAGAACTGGTTCTCATTTTCAGTAACGACCTGGTTAAGAGGCAGCATACAAACAAGATGAACAACAAAAATAGATTACATGTACAGCAAATCACACAATATTACAAATCAATGGTGTCAGAAGCATTCAAAGAATTTTTAAAGCACTACTACCTAATATTACAGCCGTGTCTTTGAGAGGGAATCTACATCAAAATCTTCTCTTTAATGTACAGTTGTATATAAAAGTTGGGTTTTACTGTACAAATTATCTATTTTGTTGGTTTTGATGAATGGTGGCATTTGAGGGCTAGTCCAAACAACTGCAGATGGTGGTTTCTGAGGTCTACTTTGGGTCACTGCCGTCTGTGCTGTCTTTGCATTTTCAATAACTTCACAGACTGCATGACATTTGCATTCATAATTTTTCTGATATTTTTAGAAATCAATTCTTTCCTCTACCGGTGCAGTGTTCCCTGGTGCTTACACTTAGAAAAATAAAGATGCTAACTGGAGCAAAAATGATACTTTGCAGTGATGCTGTGGAAGAACCATTTTTAGGCACACAAAGAACCTTTTAGCAAGAGGTACTTTATATAACCCTTTCTTTCAACAGTTCTTTAAAGAGTTCTAATGGGTGCCTCGTGACCATCAGAATATGGTTCCTTTTGGTGCAAAAAGGTATAAATGATGTTCCAAATAATTAATGCAAAAATAGATTATTTGATGAGCCATTTTCAAGATAGCTATGTGTGGACTCAAACAGTTCGACTTTCATATCAGGACTTAATAATGCAACATAAGGTATGTGAAGAACTATTTCCCTAAAAAAAGAGATTCTTCTACTGGTGATGATGCTTCAAAGAACCACAGGAAGAACTACTAGTTTTCTGGGCGTATCACCTCCATGCTTAACAGTCAGTTCAGGTGGTCTTTGCTGCTAACCTTTTTCTCCAAACATACCGTTGGTGAGTGTGGTGAAGGAGATCAATTTCAACTTCATCTGTACACTGCACTTGTTTTCAAACCAACTCTGGCTTATACAGATGTTGCTTGGCAGCCTTCAGCTGTTTGTTGCATTAGCGCTACATCTCACCTCTCCTGTGTGACCTGATCCTTCATGTAACTCCTTTGCAGACTTGTGGGGCTTCGGATTTATATCTTGATCTTCCGGATCTTGTCTTATCTTCCACGGTTGAATCACATCTCAGACAGTGAAAACTGCAAACTGGAAGCACTTTTTATTCTACACTCTGCTTTGTAGTCTCTTTTTCCACACCTTTACTGAGCTGCTTAGGGGAGCCCGTGGTTGTTAAATGTTATCACAAGATTTGAACAGTCAGATAATTTATCAGCTCTGGAAATGTCAACAGCTGAGTAAACAAAGTTATGAGCAGAAGGGTACCTAAATGTTGGCACATTGCGCAGTTACAGATTCATTTCTTTCTCTATACCTTTT
>NW_007577796.1:337008-354137 GCF_000690725.1 Stegastes partitus
GTTAAATTAAATCACCTAAAACTAACTGATACAGTTTACTCCATCATGGGAGTACCGGTTGGTTTTCTGGCCTTTCTGTGGCCTTTATTGAACAAGAACTTAAAGGAGACATGAGAGAGTCCTTAAAGAGAGGAAAGGAAAAAAAGAAATGAGTTGAATATTGTTTTTTGTATGCATCATAATATTTATGATTTAAGTATTGGACATTCTTAATGGTATTTTTATGACATGTGGTAGAAGTTTAACAAACCAAAAAAACATTATGAACATTTTCTGTGAGCAGTAGACTACCTAGTTTCAGAATTGTTCCAGTGTGTTATCTATAAGTGCTGACTGATGCCAAAATATGATTCTATTTAACTATAGCTTCTCAGTTGGATCAAGATTAATTCATTCAGTCATCTTTTATTTCCCCATTTTGATTTAGGTCTCTGATCTGTGATAACGGCCAGATTTGCGCCTCTCACTGCGGCAGATCCTATTTGGCGTGAAATCCGGCAACATCTGGAAGCCACCGGGTTTCCTGTCTCGTGTCCCTCCTCCTCGTTAAATAAATAAATAAATGAATAAATTTTATGGCAGCAAAATCATCCCGTCACCAGAGGGAATCTCAGCTCTGCGTCAAGTCCGACACACACACACCGTCAACGTCATGCCGGAAACAAAGTAATCCCCTCTCCAAAATAAAGTGCGTCCTATGCTATTTAAATTTTTTTTTTTTAAATAAAGCACATTATTCATTAAACTCTGTTCAATCAGCAGACTTTAAGTTTTGTACATGTGGCCTCATATTATTTTCAAATATGATGTGCAGAATTCATGGTTGGATCAGTGACTGAGGCAACATTTCCTCCACCATGCTTGTGAAGGTCTTCACCTGAAAAGCTGTCTTTGGCTTGGTACAGATATGTTATTGACTGTTAGTGTGGCAGAAAAACTCTATGCTTCGTCTGTTTAGTGCACATAATTCCAAAAGGTCAGCTCTTTAACTGTTATGTCTTTTTAAACTTTTTTCTGGGCAGTGTGGCCGGCACTGTCAGCTCACAGTGAGAAGGTCCTGGGTTTGAATCTCCTGGTTGAACGCCTTTCTAAGTGAAACTGGCATGTTGTCTGAGTTTTATTCAGGTCCATGCATGGTTGACTATTTCTACATTGGCAATGACTGTGAGTGTGCATGGTCTGTGTTTTAACCACATGGCAGACTGATGACCCGTCCATGGAGTTTCCTGCCCTTCACACAGTATCAGCTGGGAAAGGCTCTGGTGCCCTCACAGGTTCAAGCAGGTATAGCAAATGGATGGATGCAAAGTCTCTTTCCTGACATGCATGTTTTGTATTTATAGTCACATGCACACTAAGAGTTGCAAGACTTACCTGCAGCTCCCATGATGACACTTTCGGATTCTGTTGAAGGAAACAGTACATTTTTGGGGAAGCATTATCATAGTCATTTGAAATCTATGCACTAAAGTAAATATACCTTTTTCTACTAGATGTGTAAATTCTTGTATATATTTGTCTTATTATCTTGTTTTATTTTTTATTGATATTTATTGTATTTTATTCTTTTCTTTCTTTAGTTATTTTACTTTATTTTATTTAATTTTTTAATTTTCCTATTTCTATTATTCGTGCAAACTCCCAGGGCGACACCAACAGCCGAAACCAAATTCCTTGTATGTTGTGTACGTACTTGGCCATTAAAGCTGATTCTGATTCTGTGTAGATGATTTTCCTCACAGGTGAATGATGAAATTTTAAATAATTTGGAGGTTTTTGTTTGTTGTTTTAATTCCCCTGCCAGACTCAGGCATGCACAACTTCACAAGCTCTTTAGATCTTGCCATCATGGCATCACAGACCTCAGTAGCAAAGAAAACACCAGACTGGTTCAGTCTGCCACTCCCCAAGGAGCTTCTAGTTATTGTCCCCTATCGGGATCCCCTGACTTTAATTTGAAGTATGCATAAAAAAATGTTATCAGAAAAGGGACTGCTTGTTGAAAAGCTTTGTAAATATCTACACAAACACACAGATACATATATACAGATATCTATACAGATTTCTCCTTTAGTCTAGTTGAAGTGTTTTAGATCGTGACTGAAACGAAGTCGTGTCGCCTGCTTTTATTTTGAAAGCAGCGAGCAGAAGCCGCATCCGTGCACCGATTCCGACTTGACGCCGCTCAATCAACGTGTTGTCTCCATTGCGTTGCACTGATGCTGTGTGCGCTGCGTGGACCCACATCTCTCCATCCACTCCACAGCAGCCGCAGGAGCGTCCCGCCAACATCCCCGCACAGACCGGCACCGCGCTCAGGCGGAGGACCTCGCAAGGCGAAGCACCGCCCGGCTTGAGCTAGCCCGCCCGGCGCATGGACGCTCCGGCACAATGGCAGAGGATGTGGGGGTGCCTCTGTCGTCCAACAACAACAGGTCGCATGGATAATCCCTCTACAACCCTCTCGTATCATCTCGGGATGCTTTAGAGCGCCGCCGTCGGCTGGATGAGGCAGGAGAGCTGCGCGGGAGCGGGGCTCGTCGTCCTGGCCGTCGACTGAAGAGGAAACACGGCGTGGAGCAGGTGCGTTCACGGTGATGCTCGTCTGCCGCACACGCACGCATGACACCGCCGTGCAGCCAGGTAGGAGTTTGCACGAAATTTTCCGGGCCGTCCCGCATCTCTCGCTGGGTGCACCGACATTTAAGTTGTGTAATCGGATCATTCCGGTCAAGCTTGTTGTGTTATCTGGGAGATATGTGGGGTCGGCGATGTGACATTTGGCGTCATCACTGTTGTGACATTACAGGGGATGTGTGTGTGTGTGTGGTCACAGACCTCTGCTCTTTGCACGGTAGTCCATTCAGAGGTTGCCAGATCTGGCACGAATTGAAGGGGCCATTCAATGTTGCACTTAGTTTGCATCCAGTCAGTCCAAATGTATTTTTTATGGTTCAGAGGGAGTTTGCATGATGCACCCTGCAGGAGGATGATTAATGCAAATCTTGAAACATCAAATGTAGTTTTTACTGCATTTCCACCCTCACAGCCCACTACCATATTGCATGTCTAAAGCTGCTGTGCTCTTGTTTGCATGTTCTCCCACTCAGGGACTCTGCTGGCCTCAGGTCCCCTCTCACAGTGACCCCTCCCTCCTCATGCTCAGGAAGGAGGGACGGAAGAGAGAGTTGTGCATGTTACCTGGATGAGCCTCTGGTACTGCACTGATCAGCTCAGTATGAAAAAGACAAACATGATGCTGGTGAAATTGAATATCCACATGGGTGTTCCCACTGTGGCAGCTCTATTTCTGAAGCCATTCCATCAATCCAAATTAGCACTGTGGTGTATTTTTAGGAAACTGTGTCAGAGCAGGGGAACTGTGTTTGGGAAGTTCAGTCGGAGAACTGCCGCGAAGCCATTCAGAGCTGAGTTCATGGGTGAATAGTAATTGTGGACTTTAAAAAAAAAAAAAAAATACAGAGGGGCGGACATGTCGGGAAGTTACTCAAGCGCTTCTTGGCAGGTGTTCCTGAGCAAAGCCTCGACGTAATGCTGCCACAGTTTTATTTTTTTTTTTGGAGGGGAACACAGAGCAGACAGGCTGAGGGGGGGATAAGCCTTTAAAAGCCAGCGATTCAAAGCTTATAGAGTTCTAGCATTTCAAGATTCCACCTCATCCAGGTATGACACTTGTTTCAGTGACTCTTGAGGAAAGTTTGTTGTTAACTGTGAACTTGATAAATCAACTTTCACCAACTTGTTTTCAAGCTGCTCAGAAGTCAGATCAGGACTTTGTGTCATGTTTATGTGATGATCTTAACATCAATGGTACATTTTTGTGTCCACACGTGTGCTGCTTACAGTCAGAGTTTGTCTGAACTGAGCATAATCCCAATCCACAGCAAACCCCGGTGATATTCCTACCACTAATCTGAGTCTAAGGGATGTTTTCACTCTAATCTGCCCTGCTGATTTGAGTGTAATGTAATCTGACTGAAAGAAGCACTTTCCCCTCTCTCTCTCTCTTTTTTCCCCCCTCTGACTCTCAGGTGTAGCGTGGCTGGGGGGCTCAGCAGGATGGAAATAGATGCCCGTTTTCGCTACTATTTTCAGCACCCGTGGTCACGTCTCATCGTGGCATACCTCGTCACGTTCTTCAACTTCCTCATCTTCGCCGAGGACCCCGTCTCCCACAGTCAGACGGAGGCCCATATGATCGTGGTGGGCAACTGCTTCTCCTTCCTTTTCAACAAGTACCCGGGCCTCGGGTGGAACATCCTGAAAGTAATATGCTGGATACTGGCCATTATCACTGGCCTGTTAGCCGGGAAGTTTATATTCCACCGCCAGCTCTTTGGTAAGTCATGCGCACTATAATGCAGTGGAATGTGCAGAGTAATGGCTCTGCTATGGGAGGGAAACTTCCTCCTGGGTCATTCTTGTTGTGGCTATTCATCAGCGAGAAGCACCTTTTACACTCATCCACCATTTTTCTTTTGCGAGTAATTAAAAAGATTATTTTATATCTCCACCGTCAGTTGTCATCTTTGTATCTGCACTCCCTTCTTCTCAATATCATTAGATCTGGGTCAGTATGTATGTAGAAGTATTTTGTGTTGTTATCACACTCAGAACTACTCAACAGATTAATGTTTACCACAGGCACATGCCTCACCAGCACACGTAAATGATAGCATTAGAAGAGCACTGAGCAGATTCAGTGTTGCTCTGCTGCAGTAGATTCATAGTGGGCAGCCACAAAAAAAAAAAAAAAAAACAGAACCAGAGGTATGGGCTTTTTAAAATTTTTTTTCTTCCTCATCAAAACCTGCCACCAACATTCCAAACATGACATCCGGTAGTGGTTTGAAGATAAAAGACAAATATTGTGTAGGCCATAGATACAAGCTGCCTCTCTGCGGTGTTTTCTGGTGTCTGGGATGATGGCAGCAGATCATTTGGGTTCTGTGTTTTCTAGGGTGGGGCCTCTGTTGATCAGGCTTTTGATGCTCCATCAGGCTGAGATCTGGGGAGTTTGTGGACTGGGTCAACAATCTGGAGCAGTTTTTGCAGTTTAGTAGGGCGTATTGTCCTGCTAGGGAACGTCGGTTTCACAAAGAGGTTGTGGTTGGTCTGCAACATGTTTGGGTGGTTGAGGAATGTCCACATGAATGCAGGACCCAAGGGTTCCCAGCAGAACATGCATGTATGGTCACGAGATGATGAATTTTCTACACTTTCTACAATGTTGTGGCTGATCAACGTTTACTATATGTTCTAAAATGGGCAGTTGTTAAGCTAGATAAAGCTCACAGCATAGTAAAGCTGCAAAAAACTGCCCTATTAGATATTGTCAAAACTAACTAAATGATCGAATTTAAAATGTTGCTGCATATGTGCCTGTGGTTGAAGCATTGATTCCATTGAAATAGAAAGTGAAATCCTTAACTATGAGGTGGTGTTTTCCTGGATATTGCTGCTTTGTTGTTTTTGCACTGTGAAATTCTGATGTCAGGGAAAACAACATAGGAGAGCTTCTTCACCAAAACCAATAAAACATAACTGAAACAAGAGAGAGAAATCAACACTCGAGATATGCACACGTAAGTTAAATGGTGAGGATAAGTGATTAAAGCTTTTTTTTGCACATCGTGGTTTTTAGCATGTTGTCACTACATTGATGTCTGGTGATTCCAGTATGTTAGTAATGGAGGCCCGAGCTGTTTTTTCATCTTCACACGTACACTCTTCAGCCACAGCCAATGCTGACTGTGACATTTTTTAGACTTTCTGCAGCTCCCTCTGGAGCCACAAAAGGCTTCATATAGCTTTTTTTGCTCAGATGCAGTAGTTGTCCCCAAGACCTGTAAACAGACTTTGATGCATAAAATTACATTTAGGTGTGTCGAGGGGATTGTTTGTGTCTTACAGGGAATTTAGACAAGCACAGAGTCACTGCTTTCTCTGCAATGATGAGTCAAAATGTGTGACGTTTAAAGTGGCCAGCCATGTCAGTGTGATATATAATATGCAATATGAAGACTCTGATACACCTACATGGAATCTATCATTTATTAAAGTTATTAATTACCTCATGCTTTCCCTGCCGACATGTTATATGACAGGTCGAGAACCTGTGCAGCGCCACATCCATCACTTCCATATGCTACATATTTTAATCAGTACTCACACCGCCTACTTCCTTCACCTCCATGATACATTTCCTCTTCTTTTTCACCCACTTGCCATTTTTCTCATCTCTTCTTATGACCTCAGACGTTTTCTTCCTGCCCCACTGTTGCCAGCTTGACTACCTCTGTTTCACTCCCTACCCCACAAAGGCCAGTCTCATCAGCCCTTCACTTGTTTAAGCTGCACAGCAGTTGGTTGTGCTTCCTAATGAACGCACATATTTAATTTCCTACTCACTTAGTACCGGATATTACTGGCCACCCTGGTACGTCTTCTTAGGATGAACCATTAATGCCCATAATTGGAGGGCACAGAGTGGTAAAGGGAGCACCGAGTGATCTTCTCTGAGTATAAATAGAAAGGCAAGCGTGCATGGTGACATGATACTTTCTGCAAATTCAGAATTGCTGCTAAGAGGGGGAAGTGGACTGTGAGGAATATGGCTTTTCTGTCCATAGTGGACTGTTAGTAGATCTAATAATACCAGCTATTCTCAAGTTTCAGTCGTTTAATTGAATTGAGTGTTTCCCTGCTTGAGATCTGTGACAGTGTTTGTCTTTCTCTGGGTCAAGGCCACACATTAGCCTGCTTGATCATGTGTGCTGACGGAGTCCTCGGAGAATTCTCAGATTAGAATTTGATATGCTTTAAATAATACGAGCCTTCAAATTCAATAGGTTGTCATTTTTTATACAGATAAGGTAGAGCTGCCTACATTGTCTTGATATCCAAACGTAACGTCGTATTAACATTCCCATGATCAAAAAAAGATAAACTCTACCAGCTGGCTGACATGGCCTATAGTGTTATCTAGCCACAGGGATGATTTTGGTTTGATATTTCAGGAAAGGTATTGAGAGTTGAATTTAGAATAGAAAAGAGCAATACCAGTCTTGTATCTGTTCCATACATATACAGCTAAAACCATTGGCTGGTTAGTTTAGCTTTGTCCGTCTACCACATTCCCCCTAAAAGCACCTCTAAATCATATTCATAACACACTGTATCTGTTTGGTTTAAACCATACTTCAACAAATACAAGTTTTGCCTTTCTATAGAGTCAGGTAAACAGAATTTTATTTATGGAAAAATCTGTAGTTCAAGACAGCATAAAAAAATTGTACAACAACTTTTCTTTCCAGAGTTCCTTCTTATTTCTTCAGTAGGAAGTAGTTCTGATGCATACCTTTCATCATGAGGCCTCTAACTTATGCAAAGCAACCAGGACAGAGAGTTGTTGTGCAGAGAGTCTAATAACTCAAAACAAATAGAACCATAACTATATGCATGACAAGTCCCAGCAGAGCTCGGAGAGGAACTGTTTTTTTGTAATTTGCATTTGCGTGCATCATTTTAATGCCCGACTTGGCAAAAACGGAGCACGTCTTTTTTTTCACTGATACAGTGTAAGCCTTAGAAGTTTAATGTATTACTGCACCAGCATTTTCTCATTTGCATGACTCATAATAGTAAAGTAGGTGCTTCATCACATGCACTTCTGTCAGCTCTCAGTCAGGTTCTACACTGAGACCCGGTGTATGTGGTTCAGGAGGACGGCAAGAGTGCAGCTCATCCTGCAGCCAGGTACGACTAATGGACTTCAACAAGCCTGCGAGCAGATGGTTTGTGCCTCTGTGCGTGGGCGTGTGTGTTTGTAAGTGTGAGAGAGCGAAGATATTTTGTGTGTACATGCGTGAATGCGTGTTTGAGTATGTGTCAGTGAACAGGTCGGTGTGGCTGTGTTTGTACTGTGAGAGCTGAGAGTGCGAGAAAGGAGAGACGGAGCGAACGTACACTGAAAGAGATAGAGATAGAGAGAGAGAGAGAGAGGGAGGCTGATGTTGTGAGTTGGAGAGGCAGGATGTGTCCTGCACAACATTTCAGCAGAGCGGTTATGTAATCACAAACCCAGGTAGGGCACAAGATCTGCACTATACAACCAGGCCCACTGTAAAATCTATCATCTATTATAGATCTGTCACACAGGCCCACATGCTACACAATATGATGTCTCCACTAAAGCACTGCAGATCTCTATCTGTTACACTGATATGTAGGTAGGCAGTGGGAAAACCTCTGGGTGGAAACAGTCCATGTGGGTTTGAATTTCTTTGAAAAAGGCACTTTAGAGTCACAAACTGCGGCAGTAGTCACATTAGGAAACTGTAGCATCTACAGACTTGTGCTGTCTGCAAATGCAGGGTTAACTTTATATATATTTGTTGCAAACCTGAAGCCGACATTGTTTTTCAGAGGTGACACATCCTCCGCATCATTTATCATTTATGATGGCTTAGAAAAATCTGCACATTTTGCTGTAAATTACTCCTCCTCCTCCTCCTGCTTTCAGCCACAATATGCAATTCCCCCCCTCCCAAAAAAACCCCACACAAAATCAGTTGCTGCATAGCAGTATCTCTGTAATGTGATTTAGTCCTGTTGCTCTATAGGATAGGCAGAAGTACACCACATTGTTTTCCCTTTGCCCCTGTGTGAGGAAAATAAATAAAGTCTCCATGATGAACAACTTGTGACAGATTTAAGACTACATTTGAGGTTCAAGGAACAACCTATGCTGCTCTGTTCAGCCACTCAAGGCTATGTGTGCTCTCTAATCGAGTGGGTGGTAGCCAATGACTTCTGGTCATTCAGAGGAAGACTGGCTGTCATTATGCATTTGTATTAAATCTTAGGTCACACTGGGTTTGTGAGCTGTCTATTTCAGTTTCAGTGTTGGTTTGGTTACATCCAGCCATGGATCAGATGAAGGCATCTTTCTGAATTTTAAGACATCTTTGTGCCAATCATGGTCAAGTACTTGGCAGGAGGTTGCAGCTATTTTCACCTAAATAGGATTAGTAAACAAGATTTTGAAGAAAAATATGTGTTACTCTGTCACTTTTAATCAATGTTCTTGCATGTAAACACCATTTAATTGTACCACATGAGAGTTGTATTAAAAATTCTTCTGAATCTGAGAGTGAGGCTGTAAGACAGTCAATATTTCATCAGTAAAAACACCACTTTCTCCTGCACAAACACAAATATGCACTCACTCAGACTCAGAAAACTAAAAAGCAGTGATGGATTTTTTTGGAAAAATTTGAAAAAGTCCTACATTTTGCTGGATAATATCAGTTTATTCCTTAGTGTAGGGGAGGTGACACTGAAGGGTGCTGACACCTCAGCTGTCAACACAATTTGAGCACTACAGCTTGAAGGATGTGGAGATAGAAAAGTGGAGATTTTGGGTGGCTGTAGCTCAGGTGGTAGAGCAGGTTGTTCACTAATCCCTGCGTTGGTGGTTCAATCCTCGGCCCCTTCACCTGCTGAGGTGTCTTTGGGCAAGACAACGAAGCTCAAGCTGCTCTTAATGGCAATTGTACTGCTATTGGTGTGTAAATGGATAAATGAGAAACATTTTAAAGCACTTTAAGGAAGAAACTAGCTGAGTGCAGAAGATTTACTATAGATGAAGAAAACTGAAAACCATATCTAACTTGTGTAGCACCTTAAAGATATTTTAGCAAATGTGCATTTTTGCTTTCATGCTGAAATGTAGATGAGATGATTGATACCACTCACAAGTGATTGTTAAATTTTAGACTAATTATTGCAGATGGTTCACTTAGATCAGTATAAACACAGGAAACAGCTGACCAGACTCTGGTTGAGAGTAAAAAAATAACAAACAAAAACCTAACAGCACCTCTAAAACCCTTTAATCAACCCTCTGAACCCCAAAGCCTGCTGGTGGGCTCGATGTGCATGTTGTCTTTATAAAATAGCCCAAATCACACCATATATCAGAGTCTGAAACTGTAGAATGGAAAAGAAAGAAAGAATCTTCATATTCTCAACTTTCCGACTGTCATCATATCTAAGCTTGAAATTATTATTACATTTAAATCATTTTATTGTAGGTCTCATTTAACAATTCACCAAAATGTAATAATTTGCATCACATTCTGTGAAAACTAAAAATGCTGTGCTCTTCAGTACTAGCTAGGAATCCATTAGTGGCTCAGCTGTGACGAACAGTTATGTGAAAGAAATTCAGTGATTACCCAGAGTAGATAGAAGACAAGTATGGAGAGAAATTAAAAATCTAAGTAGTAAATATGTGTCGTAAGTAGAGTCGTCATTTTAGAGACGCTTGGGAAAATGTTGCACGTTGATTCCATTTTTAAAAAAAAACTTTTAAAATAGGTCGTCAAAGAAATTCAACGTTAATTTTTAATGCTTTATGACATTATAACCTTTTTATATTGCATGGAAAACATATTTAGGTTGTGTTTACTTCTAACCATGGTTGTCAAGTTTCCATAGAGGTGGGCGACTGTTTATTGTTGTGGAAACTGAACCCACAATGAGGAAAAATGTGACAGTAGCAAAAAAACAAAACAAAACACAAAAAAACTAACAACTTGACAAAACAGGCAGAAACTGCTCAGGATTCAAATGGTTATCCACTAAATTCTTATGTTTTTAGTCTTATTGTGGTGCCATTTTTTGTGAAAAAGCAGGTATTTTTGCTTTGTACCAAACTGAACCATCAGTTCAGTCAAATAAAACAGCTTTCAGCATCAAGTTATGTAATATTTATAACAACTGCCTCATACACAGGTTTTCTTCCCACAGTGATGCAGCATCACGGCATTAAATCTTTATATCTTAGACCTACCTTTGTAGCAAATGACTCTCACTTCCCATCTCCATAATGTCAAACGTGTAACTGCTTCTCATTTCACTCCCTCATGCTACCTAAGTCCCCAAATTAACATAATGTATTCACCTCACTCTCTCTCTCTCTCTCTCTCTCTCTCGCTCCCTCTCCAAGGCTTTGCGAATTCTAAAAGGTAAATTGAAGGGTAATTTCGAGTCATGTGGAGCGCTGTCCTAACCGGATTAGACCCTGATTTGCATGTTATTATGGACGCTTACATTCAATACACCCCTGACCGCTTTTCTCTGCTCGGATAAGTGATTTGAGACTTCAGATGCACCGGAGAAGGTGACAGTAACGTGAAAACCCGCTTCTGCTGATCACAGACCTGTTAAGACTATTGGATGTTGTGGTGAGCTTTGTGCATATGTGTGTTAGTGTGAGGTATGGCGTGGTTGCTCTGTTGCTGGAGTGCCTCTCCATTCTGCCCTCCCTCTCTCCCTCCCTCTCTCTCTCTCTGGTCTTGATGATTGTAGCCTGCAGGATGCCATCTGGGTTCTGTCATATGTTGTTACTGTGGCAAGCAAAGGCTGAGATGGCTTATGTACAGCCCTGTGTGGCTGCGGGTCAAAGTGGAGTGACTGTGTTTGTAGGAGTGAATGTGTGGGTTAGCAAGATAGGAGGCTTTGTGCATTGTGTGTGCGTGTACGTGTGTGCGTGTGCGTGCGTGACTATGGGATATTTCATTGTCCGTGCGTGTTTGTCTCTGAGAGGATGTGTTGCAGTCGAGGGTGAATTAATGTCTCTGCATCTGTTCATGCTAGTGCTGAAACTGCTTTCCTGACAATTTATTATCGGGATGTCATTCCGCAATAGCTATATTAATAATTATGGATTGTTAAATGCACCAATCAAGTTAAAGGTTTGTTTTCACTGTAAGTAAAATTAACATGTTCCTGCTAAGGGATGTCAACAAAATGAACACTTTAAAGTCAGGGTGGGATCAAATGTCGATATGGACAATATCGTATCACTTTGTTTTGTGATTGATACACTGGCTATTTAGAAATGAAATGAACAGAAGTTAATTAACTTGTGCTGAAGAAATAGTAAAATGTCAAACAGCAGGGCAAAGCAAATCAGAGAGATAATGAAATTAATTGGCATATTAATAAAATGCATTAATAGTGACACTGCACACACTGGCACCAGAGCTCAGCATCATTTCTGCTTTTTTGTCAGATGTCGTGTTGTATCATAGTTTATTGTCTTGCAAGGCACTGAGTGTCGCAGAATTGCTGTATAGTGATACCATCTTTCTTGTGGGAAGCCTGTTGTGATCATGAATGACACAACTCTGAATATGTCACCTTGAGCTTTAGGATATAGACGTTGCCCCGAGAGGTGCAGAGAATGATTATTGCAGTTCCCCTCCAGGTTTTAGTGTCTCTGAGCTGATTGTTTTGATTTACAGCCTTCAACTTTACTGCTTGGGTCCATCCCAGCACTCGCATCAACAATGACACTCCGGTAGACTCACTGTGCTCTACGTGCACATAACGGCAGTCACTAAATTAGCGAAAAGCTTTTGTTACAGTTGAGCACGTAGCGGCTCAAAATACAACACAGACTATTTCCTCAGGATATGATGGACAAAGATATGCACTATTGGTGCTCAGTGTCTGCTAGATGAGGACATTTTCAAATGTTTTCTCGTAAGCTCACGTTACCACTTTCTTAAGGTGATGGATGACATCTGACTGTGGTGTTTGCAGCTTGTTATGCTGCCCCCAAGTGGTCAAAATATCAACTAATGTCGCGTGAAGTGCCATTTGGCTTTAAACAAAGCAGAACCTTAAAATTGTTCTGAAATATTTTATATACCTGCAGATCATTTTTCATTGTCTCAGACCCATAATCAAGGATGGATCAGACAAGTGTATGCACAGCGGACAGGAAGACAAAGACACAGAGCAATAATGACAAGGGCTAGCAAACAAAGGAAACCAGCCAAAAGAAAATTGCTTATTTACTTGAAATGTATGACTCCTTTGGTCTGGAGCCAAGCCATAAATAACAAAATGAAATGATCTACTAAGCCGCTTACTGGAACAGGTACAGTATTACAGTGACCCAGTAGCCAGCTCTCTGTGTCTGGGCTTTTCTTGCTGCAATCTCCCTGCGGAGGGAGTTCTGTTGTCACTTCCCACCTCTGATTTATTATCCAGACTCTCACTTACAGAGCAGTCCAGCTCTGGGGACACTAGTCGCCATACTCATGGCTATTTCCAACCAACAACCCCCTCTCCCTCCACCCTGGCCTGCAGTGATGCTGCAGCCCAGCAAAGACGTGATGTGATGAATGGGGATGCTAAGGTTTACATGCAGGCTAAGATCCAGACAGAGATGAAGCTCAGGCTCTCTGCACTCTTGGTTTTCTTTTAGGGAGGATGCTCATTAGGATCCCGAAGGAGGGCATGATTGTTGTTCTGGTGCTTGAAATCAAAGCAGGATACAGAGGAGCTGTATACTGAAACTGAACCCTAAAATAGATGAAAGCGCATCAATGTGCACGTAGTGTGTGTGAATGGATGACTTGAATGCAGAGCAGTGATTATGATGAAAAGGTTGGACTACCTGGAATCAATTGGGGATACAATGATATCACTTGTTGTGTGACCAAACATGAGCTGTGTTTAGGTTTCTCAAGGGCAGGTGTTCATTTGTTTCATTGTTCTTTTTGAACACATTTTCCATTGTCAGCGTCCAGTTCACGGGCCAACAGTCAAAAATATTTGAACAGGAAGATGATAAGACTGTATCAGGGATTACTCCCACCATCACTGCAAATAATTAGCAGGACTCATCTGTGCTTTTCTGTAGCGATGCAGGTGACAGGAGGTAAAAAGAAGTCAAACCTTAACTTCACACACTGTATATAAATGGATGACAGTTTCAGGTAAAAATGGCATGAATTGTGTTAGGGATGGTGTTGGGCCACCTTAAGCTGCTAGAACACCTTTGATGCTTATTTTGACAAAATCTTAAGACGTTAAAATTCTGGAGATATGAACGCCTGTGAAGGCTATAACATATTAACCACATTATTTTCATACCGATGAAACCACTTCGTGTGCCTTGTATGGAAGTGGCCTCGTTTATTAAATGTCCGTAACCCTTTCTTCATGTTTTTTTCTGACTGATTTGTCACCTGCCTGTTTGTTATTGAACAAATCAGTACATTGGAACACAGCTTACTGGCATACTGAGGCTAAACGATATGCAATATATATATATACACACACACAATTGAAAGTTTACATACACTGTATAAAAATACATAAAACCTTTTTTTTGTGGTCTACAATTTTCTTCCTGATATCTTGGCTGATTTCTTTAGATTTTCTCATGTTGTCACAAAAGGAAGCAGTGTGTCCGAGTTGTGCCTTAAAATACATCCACAGGTGTGCCTCCAATTAACTCAAATGTTGTCAATTGACCAGTCAAAAGCTTCCAAAGCCATGACATCATCATCTGGGCTTTCCCAAATAGTTTGAAGGCATAGTAATGTTAGTGTATGTAAACTTCTGACTTTGAAGAAAGTAATTTTAAAAAAATACTCTCGTTATTCTGCAATTTAGCAAATAGAAATAATTTTGGTAATCCTGCCTGACCTAAAACAGGAAACGTTTAGTCACATTCAATGTCAGACAGTGGTGTTATGTGTCTTTTTATACAATGTATGTAAACTTCTGGTTTCAGCTGTATATAGTAATTATACTGACAAGTTGATATGAGTCATGATTTGAGTGTGAATGGTAATCTTCACATCACCAAAATATAAGAATAATGATTTCTGTTGTGTCTGTACCAAAGAAGCATTTTCCTCTATGTCAGAGAAATATGATTTCTAAACTGGGGAATCTCTATTGTTCCATAATGCTTCATTTAATGGTATGTTGTGACATATTTTTACCTGTGTGAAATCATTGCAGCTGTTGCGATTTAGATTCTGTATGATTTATACTTTTGAGGATTTGGTGTTTTCATGGTTTTGGTCTGTTGGACAGTTACAACTACATCTGAATGTTGGGCTCTGGAAGCTTCAGTTAGAACAGGTACAGCTGTAAAGCACAGATAAAGATAAAACCAGCGCTGAATGCTGATCATTACTGTTTGATAAGGAAAAGTTTAATGACGGCAAGTCTACTTTGAATTTTATAATAAAATGTAAAACAGGCACTGATGTGGTTTTACTTTGGTGTTGCAGGCATCACAATTGGCCAGCCACAGTGGTGTCTTTTTTCGTTTCTGTTCAACAGAACAGAGCAACAGACTTTAGGCCAAGGTAAATGTACCATTAACATCTGCTACTAGCACACAGGTAGGAGTGATACAACCAAGGTCATTTAAAGTAACTTGCCAAAACTTCATGCGTTGGATTCAGTCATTAATTACCCCAACCCTCCTGCTGGCTCTGCAGCACAGCCTCCTGTATCGGTCTCTTTTAAAGGCTAGCAGCTTTTTCTGGAACTGCTCACCAGCCACAATATACAGCAGTGGGTCCAGGCAGCTGCTTAAAGTACACATGGCTTCAAAAAACTCATAGGTGCCATAAAGGATATTGGTGTTAGAGGGTGTCACCAGGTTATAGATCCTCATGATCACCAGAGTGATGACCATGACGTGGTAAGGCACAAAGGAGATCGCAAAGACGAATATGGCAGCGGTGATGAGCTGCAGTGGCTTCCCTCCTGCTCGCTGGGCTCCTCTGGTTCTGCTACCTCTTGGGAGACGCCTCAAAACACGAACTGTCATGACGTAAAAAGTCAGCATGACACTGAATGGTAGCAGGAAGCCTAGTACTGTTCGGATAATGGTGAACGTCTTGATGTAGAGAAACGGACCCTTGATGTGGTCCATGCACACAGTGACGTTTTCTGAGCGCCGGATAACAAACGTTACAAATAAGTCAGGAATGGAGGTCACGATGAGTGCGACCCATGCGCACACCGAGCACAGCTTGGCTTTACCCACGTTCCACCAGCGGAGGGAGCTGATGGGGTGCACTGTCCCAATGTAGCGGTCGAAACTGATGAGGGTGAGGAAGAGTATGCTGCCGTATATGTTGATGTTGAAGGAGATCTTTTTGAACTGACAGAAGACCTGTACGTCTGTGGGTAATGTCGTCTTGAAGACAAAGTAGAGGCTGAAAGGCAGGGTGAGGATCCAGGCTGAGTCGCACAGAGCCAGGTTTAACAAGAAAACATTGCTGGTACTTGAGGCTTTTCTGTAGCAGAAGTAGTTGATTAGCACTGCCACATTTCCCAGGATGCCCACAGGAAGAGTGAAAGTGACGAGCGCCAGCAGGGTGTAGCAGTACCACTTGCCGATGTCAAAGGGGCTGAAGAATGTTGTCTGATTCTGGAACTCCAGGGGTGCCTCTGGGATTTAAAGACAGGAGGCTGAGTTAGTTTCACTACAGTATTATTCTAATACATTATGAAAAACAAATGGGTACTCCAGAGTTTTACAATTGAAATTTAGGAGACTTACAGGAGCCACGTTGGGTAAAGCTCCAGATACCCTGGAGTTTGTTAAATGCAGCTCGATAGTCCTTATGTTTCAAATGCTAACTTCCAGTTTGTAATACGAGCTTTCCGTTAAAGAAATAGTTGGACATCAGTGGGACTCTTGCTGAGAAGATGGATACCACTCTCAAGTCAGTCCATTCAGCATGAAGCTGGATCAGGCTAGCTCCACACGGTCAGCTTGGCTCAGCATGACGATTAGTCTGGCTCTGTCTAAGGGTAACAAAGTCTACCAACACTTCTACAGTTGATTGATTAATGTTCAATCTAGGCTTTGGCGAAAAAACAATAGCAATATGTACTACTGATAGACATTTTGTGAAGAGCAATAAGAAACTTGTTCGATAAAATGTTTGATAGTGTCACTTTAATGCATTTGCTGCAAAAAAACAAAGTTTTGTTGCATGAACAAACCCAGCCTGTAATACTTTGATAGTGGAGCACATTCACCCTCTCTTGATCTCACTGTGGCTTCTTTTTAGTTCTCCTGAGCTGTGCTAGTCTGTTGCCTCCTGGGCTTCCTGTCACCCTTGTCCACAGACTGACCCTGGTGGAGGCTGCAGCAGTTGGAGAGTGGTCATTGCCCTTGATAGTCAGACTTGGTGGGTTAAAACCATCCACTACCTTCTGTCCCACGCTAACTCCAGCTAAGTAATGCACTCCCAACGTCCTGCTCC
>NW_007577796.1:355167-356464 GCF_000690725.1 Stegastes partitus
TGTATGGATTCAGTCTTTAAAATCTTCTATTTTCTTGAATTCAAGCCATTTATAATACTCTGGACCTTATGGATGCTGCATTATATAAAACGCAGCATCTGTGTACTTAGTAGATCTTTCAAGATGCTAATAACTCCCAGATTAATGTTGGTAGTACTCTGTTTTATTGACTCCGCTGTTAAGCCCTGCTTTCAGACAGTACTTTAAGTAAGACGTGTCCACCCACTCTCTCTCTCAGGGCGCTCTATATTTACAATAGCTGTCTCCATAGTCTCCCAGCGTCACCAGTGTGTCTAGGAAGTGAATGCTTGACTGCGAACAAAGCAACCTGAGGGACTGTTGATCTATTGCCTCCACTATGGCGGCTCCTGTTTGCACTTAATCAGAGATAACGCATTCATTTTGTTCACATGAGCAGATCTTAACAATTCATGTGTCTCCCGTCTAACTCTTGGTGCTCATTGAAACAGAGAAAAGTCAAAGGTTTTATACTCTGCTTGGGGATGATTGTGTTAAAATGTGGAAATGACACTGCAATGTTTGATACACGGCGACACTCTGAGTAATGAATTAATAAAAGCACACAATATAGTGAAGACTGTATGTGCTCCTGAAGCCAGACATACTATCGCCATTTTAGGAATCATTAACATTAATTTGTTCTGAAAACCACTGATGAGTAGAAATAGAAAGAATGTTTGGAATTTTAACTTTCTAATAATCTGTGAAGTTTCTTTTTCTGACAGGTTATTCTGTCTGGCTAAAATACCCAAATCTATTTTTTATCAAAATCACTTTATTCTACATGTCTCATTTACAGTTTTGCCAAAAATGAACAGTTTCCTCCAGACTGATCCTTGGCACAACCGAGAAACTATTAATAACTCAACTACGACTAACAGTCGTGACAAAAATTCAGACTTTTCGGCTGAACTGGACAAATATTGAAACAAATATTGGTAGTAAAATACCTAAAGTATGGAGAGACAATAGGTTTTCTCTGTTTTGATAACACCTGGAGGCACTCAAAAAAAACTATATGTGTGGATTCAATTTTATTTCAAGTGTTGTGAATTAAAAAAATGCACTCAACTTGTGTTTGTACATTATTATGCTTGTGTTATCTTGCACAAAAGACAACCGTTTTCATAGAGGTGCTTTCATATTCAGTGCAAAATGAATCTGCAGTGACAAAAAATGTAACAAGAGCAAAGAAACACAGCATAAATCATACTCTAAATATAAATAAACCAAAGTGTTACTCACCTCCGTCAGTTGTATCAGACTTGTTGCTGTC
>NW_007577796.1:357280-414362 GCF_000690725.1 Stegastes partitus
TGTATGGATTCAGTCTTTAAAATCTTCTATTTTCTTGAATTCAAGCCATTTATAATACTCTGGACCTTATGGATGCTGCATTATATAAAACGCAGCATCTGTGTACTTAGTAGATCTTTCAAGATGCTAATAACTCCCAGATTAATGTTGGTAGTACTCTGTTTTATTGACTCCGCTGTTAAGCCCTGCTTTCAGACAGTACTTTAAGTAAGACGTGTCCACCCACTCTCTCTCTCAGGGCGCTCTATATTTACAATAGCTGTCTCCATAGTCTCCCAGCGTCACCAGTGTGTCTAGGAAGTGAATGCTTGACTGCGAACAAAGCAACCTGAGGGACTGTTGATCTATTGCCTCCACTATGGCGGCTCCTGTTTGCACTTAATCAGAGATAACGCATTCATTTTGTTCACATGAGCAGATCTTAACAATTCATGTGTCTCCCGTCTAACTCTTGGTGCTCATTGAAACAGAGAAAAGTCAAAGGTTTTATACTCTGCTTGGGGATGATTGTGTTAAAATGTGGAAATGACACTGCAATGTTTGATACACGGCGACACTCTGAGTAATGAATTAATAAAAGCACACAATATAGTGAAGACTGTATGTGCTACTGAAGCCAGACATACTATCGCCATTTTAGGAATCATTAACATTAATTTGCTCTGAAAACCACTGTTGAGTGGAAATAGAAAGAATGTTTGGAATTTTAACTTTCTAATAATCTGTGAAGTTTCTTTTTCTGACAGGTTATTCTGTCTGGCTAAAATACCCAAATCTATTTTTTATCAAAATCACTTTATTCTACATGTCTCATTTACAGTTTTGCCAAAAATGAACAGTTTCCTCCAGACTGATCCTTGGCACAACCGAGAAACTATTAATAACTCAACTACGACTAACAGTCGTGACAAAAATTCAGACTTTTCGGCTGAACTGGACAAATATTGAAACAAATATTGGTAGTAAAATACCTAAAGTATGGAGAGACAATAGGTTTTCTCTGTTTTGATAACACCTGGAGGCACTCAAAAAAAACTATATGTGTGGATTCAATTTTATTTCAAGTGTTGTGAATTAAAATATTACACTCAACTTGTGTTTGTACATTATTATGCTTGTGTTATCTTGCACAAAAGACAACTGTTTTCATAGAGGTGCTTTCATATGCAGTGCAAAATGAATCTACAGTGACAAAAAATGTAACAAGAGCAAAAAAACACAGCATAAATCATACTCTAAATATAAATAAACCAAAGTGTTACTCACCTCCGTCAGTTGTATCAGACTTGTTGCTGTCGAAAAGCGATATCATGACGAATGAAGACTCTGATCAAATCTCTGTCCGCCTTCACTCCTCCTCCTCCCCCAGCTGTGTGCTTCTCATCTCTCCGGAGCCGTCGGTGCACCGCTTTACCTGTGAGACCGCTCCGTGTGCGCGCAACACAGTGAACAGAGGATTAAACAAATCTGCTGTTTAAACACCGGAGATAATTGCTTGTCCAAGTGTGCCAGTACACGTGATTATCTGAGGGTTTCTGCTATTTATTTTTTTTTTTTTACTGTTTAGTTTTCTGTGTGACCCATAAGTGGATTATTACTGGAAATCAGGTGATTTTTATAACCTGAGCACTTCCCAGAATTATTTGCTGGTGATGTCGTTATCAGACAGGGACCATAAAGCCAGCAGTTTGAATGCCTTAATTGCCTGAGACAGTCAGAAGTGAGTGGGAATGCACCAAAACACCCAGTAGTCAGTTTTTCGGGTACACTTAAAACAGTCCTGGAAGATTTGCTCAAAACGGTTAGAATCAGCCGTAACCAACACATCTCCTCAAAATCACCTGCTGGTTATAATTTTTATTTTTTTTTAAATGTAGACTGTTTAAGAGAGGTGTGGATTCACCTTGGAAAGGATGTAGTTTGTGGTGCTGTTGAACTGTAGACAACCCTCACTGATATAACTAAGCTGGACAAAGTAGCAGCACCATCTGGATTGTTTTTCCAGAAACGGCACACAGGAGAATTTGCGTTAAATTCAGACAACGATGAAAAATTCACGACAGTTCTATTCTAGTTTAAGGGTACCCCAGCGGCATGTAAAGAAAAAATAAAGCACCAACATTGGCAATGCCTTCTGTTATTGCAATAAAACAAGCAAAAACTTCAAGTTAGTTGTCAAGGTTTTGCTGCAGTGCAAGTAGGTTTCACGTCTGTGTAGTGTCCAAGCACCACCAGTAGATGGAGACACAGCTGCGTCTCTGATTTGGATTTGGACTCAACTTGAGGAAAGGTGGACATGATCTCATCCTAAGCAGAAAGATATAAATAACTTTATGGGAATGATACTGTAAATCCTGTAAATTAGTATTCAGAATGTCATTGCAGCCTTCTGAGTTTTACACCTGATTGCAGTGTGAATAAGTGAGACTAAGAAAGAGATACCAAGTGTCTTATTCTCTCTCTTGGTTTTTTTTTGTGCCTATGTGTGGCTGCCTTGTCCACGGTTGTTGTTGTTGTTGTCGTTGTCCCCCCCCCACTGGGCAGAGCCTCGCAGCAGACAGCGCTCATGAATCACTCCTTATCGGGGTCCTCTACTGTAGAGAGGTGCAGTGACTCAAACAGCTTGGCTGAACGGTCCTGAATCACCCCCTAGTTAAATCCTGCCCATATAGGCTGCGAGAAGGCGGCCGTGTTCGATGGCGCAGCGTGCCACTTTAAAAGTCAGATCTGCCGATACACACTGTGCACCTACATCTAAGCCAGGGCTCATTGGCACTGGAAGCAATTAAGTTCACCCATGCAAGTCAATTCAATTATGCAACTGTGATGAGCCCTGAAATACCACAGAGCAAGACGTATGCTGTGGCCTCACACCAGGCCACTTTGCTTTTGCTTCAGCTCTTTAAAATGTGGAGGTTGAATGCTGTTATCTAAGGGATATTCAAGTTTGTGCTCTCTTCTACAAAGCCCCTAATTAATAAACAACCAAAGTTTGAAGTAATAGTGCAAATCAATAGTTTTAATTGCTGAAGACATCAAAAGCGTTTTCCGTATATTTGAAGCTTCAGCAGGAGTTCCATCAATTAAAGCTGCACTTTAACTCAACACAAATCTTCCTCTCCATAGGAATCTCAACATCTTTGTTTTTTATGTGCACAGCGGAGAAAAAAAAACTAACAGTGAGCAAGCAGAGATTGAACAGCATGTAAAACTATTGGAGAGTAAACCAGCCAGGCTATAATGGGAAAATAAATGGAGCATTCTGCTTTGCTGTCTCCCTGGCTGTGTGTGTGTGTGTGTGTGTGTGTAGGTGTGTGTAGGTGTGCGTGTGTGTGTTTGTGCGTGTGCGTGTGTGTGTTTGTGCGTGCATGGACACAAACACAATGAGCTCTCCGAGGAGCTGTAACTCAAAGGGACGCTGACTGAGCTGCAGGAGAGAAAAACAAAGAGTTGTTCCTGGGAAGATGGCCGCTTCTGGCACTGGATCACAGCTCGCAGAGATGAAGCAACTACGGAGAAAGAGAGAGCGAGAGAGAGTGTGTGTGTGTGTGTGAGCAATATGTAATAAGTAGAGGAAATAGAGTTGCATAGCCAAGCTTACTCATAGAGGATTTCTTAATTAACACCTAACTGAGTAACCTTGAAGCAGATGATGGTGGAGTCTCACCACATGAGGACGGAAAACTATAAACTGTCAGATACTTTGAAGGAGCACTTCACACATTTTTAATTTATATATTTCTTTTTTTGAATCACATATAGTTCTTCATCGTGACAGCGTCTACTCAGCCTGGTTGTGTAACATCTTCTGTGGCTCTTGGAAGAAGCTGAGAAAGTGGCACAGATGATGTCATAGAACGACCATCAACTTATTAAAGACACCTCATGCTACAAATGTGGCACAGTGGACATTTTTCAGTAGAAACGCATCACTGACGATGTCTGTTTCCCACTCATTCCGATGCCATTGAGGTGTGTTCGCTTAATGCCTGTTATTTCTGTTGACACTCGGAACATAGCTGCAGGAAGAATAGCTGTTGTGCTGCTAATGTGGTTGGCAACCAAAAAACAAAATGGCTTGTATTTGTATAAAGCTTTTATCCAAAGTGCTTTACAATTTGCCTCTCATTCACCAATTCCATTCTCATTCTCACACACACTGATGGCAGCGAGCTGCAATGCAAGGTGCTGCTGCTTTTGTCCAAGGACACTTCGACATGTGGACAGGCGGAGCTGGATGGGGTTTGAACCACCAGGCCTGTGATTAGAGGATGAAACACTCTTTACCTCCTCAACAGCCCACGGATGCTTTTGTTGAGAGTGTTGCAGGTCAAATGAAATTAGACTGTTGATGCTATAGAGACTAAAAGTCCGTATATCTCAGCTTGAACCTGTCTTTTGTGAGTTCTCTAATTTTATGCACGTGCAATGCTGAATCTCTTCTTCAGTATCCCCTCAACTGCAAATTAGGCATAATTTATGATTTGATCCAGGTCTGATTGATGGTGGTATAGCATACAATACTAGTGAATACACCCCTGTGCAATATATCTTAAAAATCAAATGCCTTTGTGTTGTATCACCACTCAACAGTTACATTATTTCCAAGGTTTCTAAGACAGTACAGTGCTTTTCTTATGAACAATCAAAAGCAAATATTTTAGGAAAGACTATATTGAAAACAAAAACCTTAAAGTAAAAAAAAAAAAAACATGCAACAAATGTTAATACAGGTCTGTGATTATTGAAACTAAATTGAGTCCACCTGTGATTTTCAATAAGCCTAACTGCATGAACATGGTTATAAAATCACCTGTGAGCGACATCACTTCCTGTGAGTCTTTGCAAAGATTCAAAATGATACAAGCAGATTGATGACAGACTAAAAATCAGTGAAAAACGTATTTGCAGCAGCAATCATAAGGTAGAGAACGAGCCATGCTACCACTAATTAACCGTCCTTCTAAAATAACTCTGTGGACAGTGCTATACTTGCGCAATCAAGCTCTGACCAACAGATGAGCAAGCGCCTCCGGCTGGGCACAGGGGTTATAATAGGGAAATCAGAGTTTCTGTGACTGCTGAGACAGTGTGAAGGACACTGCTGAATGTCAACCCCTATGGATGGTGTCCAAGAAAGAAAGAAAAAAACCTTGCTCTTTAGCACAGAAGAACATAAATATGAATTGTCATTCGGAGCACATTCCATTGTTTGATGAGGGATCCAGCTTGTTTGGCATGAACCTGGCCAGGACTGCCACAGTGAATGTATAGTCCTGACAGTGAAGCATGAAAATGGGAGAATGATGATATGGGGCTGCATGAGTGCAAAAGTTGTTGGGGAGACAACATTTCTAGACAGTGCCATGAATGCTTGTGGATGTACCAAAAGACCGGCTGAATAGATGGCTCCCAGTCTGCAGAAACTTGGCAGAAGAGGAATATCTCAGCATGATAATGATGCAACAGCACACTGCCAAAAATCGTACAAGAGTTCCTAAAGAAGAAAAAAAAAAAGTGAAAACTATGTGTGTGGTGCCTGATTTGAATTCAATAGAACACTTTTGGGGTATTTTAAAGAAAAAAAGGCAGATCAACACAACTCTTCTTGGAAAGTACACATAAAAAAAACGTCTCTAAAGACTGACAGAACATCTCTCCAGGAATCTGAGCAACACTGGTATTTATTTCAATGCCGGAGAGATTTGAGTCAGTCATTAAAAAATTAAGTTGGACTTGCGAAGCATTAAAAATAATACAAGATTTTGGTCCTAGGAATGAAAGTTGGACTGATTTTATTGCATTTACTTTCTAATGTGGGGCTTGGTGTTTTTAATATAATAAATCTAAACTG
This sequence comes from Stegastes partitus, assembly GCF_000690725.1. Lineage (NCBI taxonomy): Eukaryota > Metazoa > Chordata > Actinopteri > Pomacentridae > Stegastes > Stegastes partitus. The sequence goes on from NW_007577796.1 coordinate 363,135, forward strand.
TTACTTTTTAATTGTACGTAAGATCCAATACCCTGTTGTTCTTCTTTAGGAGAATGCAGTCACTGTAAGGTCATACACTTTTTAACTATTTAAAATTTCAGATATATTGCACAGGGTTGAGCTCACGTCAGGTATAACCTAGCCTAGCCTATTCAGACTCTGAATGTACAAAGTGTATTGCTTTCATTACATGAGCGGTGTGGGAGGGAGATCAAGGACGTGACAGCTGTTTTGCAATTACATTAAGTATGTGATTATGCGTGTCACATGGTATTTTACATATCTCAGTAATTTATACTGTACTCATGACAGGCTGTTTCATCCCACTCTGAGCAGTAAAAACATAAACCCTAGATTTTAAGGTAAAAATATTCTTCTGTTGGTCATTATGAGCAGCCACATAAAAAAAACAGAGGTCTTTTCAAGACAGAGCAACGAGCTAACAGTGGTATAATAAACCTAGTTGTGTTCATGCGTTGTGCTGAGCCTCGCCACCAGAGGACAAGCTTGTTTGATTATGTATTCTGTGCAGAAGGCTGCGTATCCGAATCAATCTCATGCTCTGCCAGAGAGATATTTCTCCATAATTTGATTCTAAGCCAGGACTGTATTAAAAAAACCCCACCACAGGTCACAAATGTTTGAATAATTTCTCTAATCATGTGGAACTCGCGACATAAAACACAAGCGAGCTTCCACTGACGGAGAGCAGCAGATGAAACGATGTGTACGTAGAGCGTTTTCTTTTGAGACAGATGATGAACTAGTCCCTGTTGAAATTGGTCGAGAAAAGACAATTATTTCAGGATCGTGGAAGTGACACCTCTAAGTGGTCTTTAATCTTAATTTTATTTCCTAAAGGGCAAATGTCTGACAGAGCAGGACGTTATTGATTTCTGACTAATTTATTTACTTTCATCTCCATTTTCGTGCCCACACATGTTAGCATGTTGACATGCTGTTTGAGCCGCCACTGACAGCACTGTCCTTGTCATGCTCCCTTTAGGTCGATACCTGCGCCTGAAAATGTTCCGCGAGGATCATGGCTCCTGGATGACCATGTTCTTCAGCACCATCCTCTTCCTCTTCATCTTCTCACACATCTACAACCTTTTCCTGCTGATGGCTGGGAGCATGGAGTAAGACGTTCAATCTCTCTCTCTGTCTGCCCCCTTTTTCCCCCATTCTGTGCTTCCCATTTGTTAGAGCCACTGTACGCTCCCCTTTGGTTGGCGTGATTGATCTAAACGTCTCGCCTGAACAGAGACTCGATACCGGTCTGATTAATCAGCCCAGACTTTAAATCACAGGTAGGGGCAAGCGAGGGGAGGGTGTTTAATCCAGAAAGATCACCTTCAGCAGCCGCACTTATTCTCCCATGAACTTGACTTATTTTTTTTGACACCCCTCTGGCTTAAAACCAAAATGTTTTTTTGCCGTGCCTCGTAGTCCGGGCCTCCGTTTCCGCTCCTGCTGTCCCAGCTTACCTGCTGAGAAACCACTGTGCACAGCAGAGCCTGACACCCACACATCAAGCCGGGTGACAGGAATCCGTTTATGCATTTGCAATGTGTCCATCCAGGGGAGGGAAAACATGCCCTTGAAGCCAGCCAGCCAGACACGAGGTCACAGCGAGGTGATTTACCATTTAGTTTGTTGGGGGCTGTAAAAAAAAAAAACAAAAAAAAAAAACAACAACCCAGAAAAACAGTGGCAGGTGTCTATTCAGGTACGAGCTGTCAAGAGGGAGGCCAGGGCTGTAATGGGATCTGTCCACACAATGCTCTTTTTCCATATTAACAACAAGCATCAACTATCCATAAGGTGCAGGCAGATGAAGGCTATTAGCTAGCAGGCAAGGTGTTGTGTTTTTCTACGGCCAGAGGGATGAGTCTGTATAATCAGCCCATCTGTCACTCCGGCCGGCACTGTGACACCGGCATCCATCTTGTTCCTTCTCTCCGGTTGGCCGAGAAAGAGGAAGCGAGCGGCTGAGCACAGGGGCAGCTCCACTGAGACGATGGATGTTGCTTGCTCAGGGAAAAGTTACATTTGCAGCTGCACTGACTGAATCTGTCACAAAGAGGATTCCTTTTTTTTTTTTTTTTCCTTCTTCTTTCACTGCCTCTCATTTCAGCCTTGAAATGTCAAGAAAATGGGCCCCTTTTAGTGTGTCACTGCATTTTTTTTAAACTGTCAAGAGCATTTCATTAGATGACATCCAGATAATACTTGTAGGAAAAATAATGAGTTGCTTAGACATTTTTGAGAGACTTAAGATATAATTTCTATCCATCCAACATGTACCAGTCGCACATTCGGCGCATGTATTAGCTGCGTCAGTTGTCCGCGTATAAAAAGAAGCGTCCGTAACAGCCCATTAAACAATTACACAAGCTGACACAACACTTAAACCGCATCCGTAACTGTTTGCTCCGAGCGCAGGGCAGCGGCATCACTTACCCTGCAAAGCTCTCCCCGCAAAGACAGATGGTGCTGTTGTAAAGCGAGTGACGCCGGCGCTGCCAAGACACCTGGTAGTTTTCTGCACTCGCTCCCGCCCTTCCTGTCCCTCTTTCCCGCTTGTTTTCTTTCTGCTCCAACAGTGTGTCCACCAAGGACCCGGGCCCTGCCAAAAACCATTAGTGTTCACATCTCTGTTCAAGACCGACATGTAAGAGCAATGTTCACACTCTGCCAGGACGCTCCCTCGGAAAAACGGGGCTCTGGGGCCGCGATAGCATGAATGCAGCAGAGTGAGCAGAAAAAAGGTGATGGAGGGAGAGGTGGTGGTGGTGGGGGGGGGGAGTAGAAGAAGTGCTCTAACCCTGATGATGCAGTGAAACTTAAGTCTTTTGATCTATGTCCAAACCTTATTTGCATCACTGCTCCAACCCTTCCCTCACCCCCCCAAGGCTGTTGTAGTTTTGCCACAGCCCAGAGATAAAGTACAATATCCCTTTGTGGCTGCAGCTGCCCCCTCTGTGGGAATGAATGCTGTGTTTTTGTTTTTTTTCCCTTTTCATTTGTACTGAAGAAGAAAAAAAAAACAAGCTGCTGTGAGGTATTATTACTGCCAAGGGTTTTTAAAGGGTAGGTATTTTGGCGTGGGCATCGCCAGCTTTGACATCTAGCCGTGATGGTGCACTGCAGGGGATGCTCTTCTGGTGGCTAGACGGGGCGTCCCGCACACACACTACACACAACACACACACATATTGTTCACGTCTCGCACCACGTTCAAGTTAGCAGTGCATGTGTATGTGGGAGAGCGGGCGTGCACGGCGGGGCTGGGAGGGGGGTCGGCCGTCTGTCCCCCTGCTGTCTCCCTGACCTGATGCTGTATGCCGCCCGTGCCCCGCGCTCATTAATATGCTTTAATTTTCTTTGACCTTTCAGTTGGTCTTGAGCTTGATTTAATTAAAACCGGCGATACATCCACAAGGAAAGAAGATAAACTGCGCCATCAGAACAGCAAACAATCACTGATAAGAGATTGTATATCTTTTTGGATGACAAGTATTTATTCATGATTAGTCATGTAAAATGGATTCATCAGCGCCGTTATCGCTCAGCTCAAAGGGGTTTCCAGACTGTGTAATCTTACACATGTCCAACAGCGTGTTTGCCAATATTTAAACAGCCACTTCTAGGTCAACAGCTATCAACCTGTTACCTGGCTTATGTCATATTGGGTGTGGGGGGGGGGCGTCCATCGTGGCTCCCTGGGAGCTGTAATCCACACTTGTTACCAAACCCTCACATCTGGGCTATTTGCATTTTAATGTAACTGTCAGATTAGGAGGGGGGCTGTTTGTGTGAAACCAAGGGAGTGTGACCGCCCAGGGAGTTTGACGGGCTTCATGAATGTTCTGTCACGCCGCACAATCCCATTCCGCCATCTTACGGCGCCATTACCAGCCGAAATCAGCCCCTAATTAGATGGTGTTATTTAATTAAGACGGCCCAATGCGTGGCGTACACATTAATCACGACTAATTTAGCGAAAGGGGGGAGGTAAAGTATGTGAAGGTGGAGGGAGAGGAGGGAGCGAGCAAGTTGGTGGGGATCTAACAGGGAGCTGGAGTGGAACAGAGACACTGAAGCAATGAAATGACATCTATACTTCTTCTGTCGGCTATCCGGAGCAGGAATGGATGGATAAATGTCATGATGGTGAGAGGGAGGTATAAGCTGAACAATGGAAGCATGGAGCAAAGGATGGGGGAGGTTAGCAGTTTGTGAATGTCTTCAATGAGGAGTTTTAGGATGTGGCATTTGACTACAGTGGTACCCTGAGTGGGATTAGACCCCACTCTATAAGTGTATTTGTCTTTGTTTACCATGATCTTTTGTGCTGCTTGCATGCTAGTCCCCCTCGTCTGTTTGCTTGTCTGGCACTAAGCTGTGGTAATACCGTGGACAAAAGGCTAAATAAATAGCATGTTGTGGCATGCAGATGCCTCCTGTTGCATGCATTAACACATGGGACTCGCTGCAGCCTCCAATACAGCAGATTTTTCTAACAATGGATTCTATGAGCTGCCCTTTGCCTCATGCTGAAATGTAAAAAAAAAACAAAAAACAAGCTGTCTTTGTTAGTATATCTATACACAATAGATTTGTGTTTTTTCTCTTTGCAGCATTTTTTTTCTAAATGTCGCAGGCGTGTTGTCAAATGGGGAAGATGTTTTCTAATGTTTTTTCTATTTGTACGTATTTTCTTAAGCTGCTGTGCGTTGACCTCTCTGGGCTTTTTTGCCACACACATGAATTATTTCTTTAACGCTATATTGAGAAACACATTCAAAAACACCAGGTTTATTGTTAACAGATTTCAAAAAAATTTTCAGTGGGCTGGTTGGACACATTTCATTTTCTACATGCTTTCGGGTTGTTGGGCAGGTAGGATCATATCTAATCAATTTTAAAAAGGGCCCCTTCCAATAAGGAAAATGATACCTTGTGATTGCCATTGTTTTGCTCTAGCATGACATTTTTACAGAGAAATCAATTATTTAAGAGAATAATAGAAAGAGTCTATGTTGACAGTAATTATTAGTTGCAGCCCCAAAATGAAATCACAGTTGGATTTTTGGAAATATCCAAAATGATGCCTTTCTTAAGACACTGTCAAAAATACTTTCACGTTTTTGACTTGATATCGAAACCTGTTGCAATTTGCGCATCACAGCAGACGTCTTTAATTGGTCTACCTTTGCCTCCGCCTACACCCAATTTCTACGCGCGCCTCCTGCTGCCTTTCACACTCCTACACATGCACATTATGTTGGTATTCGGAAAATGACTCATTACTGTGCGTATTTAACGAGCGTTTAGTTAGTGTAAAGCATTCCCTCCAAAGCCGTTCTCTCTTGTCCCAGAATATCTCGGAAACAGACTGTGTGCTATATGAAGCGGTGAGGCCGGTCGTGTTCTCTCTGATTATATTGCCGTGCTGGTTTCTGGGACAGAGGGGAGGAGCGGCGGCGGCGGCTGCAGCCCTCCTCGTACGTCACTGTCACATATGGAGAAACAGTTGTAAACAATCAACATTATAACCTTGGTATTGGAAGCATAAAGTATTATAGAGGCATGTAGATGAAAAGTGAGGAGGGGTGCTTGTCCATGCATGTGTTTGTCCTCTATTTGTTCTAGTCTTTGTTTCTTTTTGCTTCAGAGTAATAATTAGTATTGCAGATAATATTTCAGTTTCATTGTTTGGAAGCGTAACAGTTTATTTGTTCCTGTTTGGTGTTGGTTCTAGTTGTATCTTTACCATCGCTACCAATGGTCTTAACAGCTGAAGTTGAATCCACATAGATTATTTGACCACATACACAGGACAGGACACATCAGAAATCAGGACTCATTAGTGTTCATTGGTAGCAAAAGAGGAAGTCAGACATCATTATTACATGGTGACAAATTTGATGGATGGGTCAACAAACCATTAACCTTTAACAGCTTAACATGCAACTTCCACTTGTCTTAAGTGTGTATTAGTGTAACCGTGGTAACAAAGGGACCATATCTTCGCAAAGTAGGTGTGTTAACCCAAGCACTGGCAATTTGTGTTTTTTGAGGCCTATTTGACAGTCTAGATGACCCAATTTAAGGATACACATATACTCACCTAGAATACAAATCTTGCATGTAAAACCTCTTGAAATAATACCTGGAACCACTGCAGCTACAGGTAAACTTGCAAAGGCTTTGGCTCTGATGTAAACTCAACAATTACACAACTACATAACAAAAAGGAAATCATTCAGAGACATCAAGCCTCCTGTTGGCCATCTTTGCCCATCTGTCACAGGCAGCATCAGAGTCAAAGGACTCAGGCTGTGGTCCCTCAGCGTTGAGGTCGCGCCGGTTCAAAGAGGAAAATTGGCTCTCGGGCTTTAATCGATTACGGGTAAGGAGCACGCACCAAAAACTGCGAGGGACAGCATAACCCATATACCTGAATAATGGCCAATTCATGTTACAGGCGATATTCACGTGATCTCAGGATACGTCAGAACGGTGTCATTACCTTCCAAATACGGTAGTTGGAAACACAATTGTATTCAGGGCTATGCTAATGACAGAATCTCCGATACCGACCAACATGGTAGCACGAGTCTGGAGAAATAAATTAGCCTACATTCGTTCTTTCCTAAACAATCTCATATCATTATATGCACATGGTTGTTTCTGTCAAAACAAACCATATGCTCTTCGTTAGCAGCGAAGATGACAGTAGAGAAATTAGTATCTTAGGAAAATGTTCACATTTTACTGGAAAATATGTCAAATTTTCTGATCATGCAGCTTGAAAGACAGCGTAGTGGGCCAGGACACACGGTGTTTTTTCAGGTAACAAGGTAGCGGCCCACTATGTTGAAATACGCTGGCGAGAGCCCTGATAAGTTTTCAGAAATGTTACGTTGAAAGAGACATCATCTCATTAAGTATGGACTAATTTGCATAAATGTCCAATAGACCTACATTTTGGATGTTTTCTTTTCACCAGTCTGAAAGACAGTTATGGAGGCGAAATAGCCCAAAAAGTCAAAATTGACTTATGCATTAAAATCATGTTTTTGCCTGTCGCCTTAGCCACAGTGTTGTCACATCATACACATATTGTGCCTCTGTGCTTTTTCGAAAAACACATTTTCTTCTTTAATTTGTAGGACTTGTTGGAGATGCTACTGTGCCTATAAGTGCACTCAGGTACGATACATGGAGACGTGCTTTTGGATCCTAATGGAAAGCTGAATGGAGGACCTGATACAGTGCTGTCCATGATATTGCCCGATGATATTCACTCCCAATCCTGAGCCAGGGGAATGATAAGGACTAAAGAACTCAATCTCTAGCTAGTTTAATACAATACTTGGATGATTCTGTGCTCCGTGATGAATTGAGATTGAGGTTTTAAGTTGCCTTGGGAGATGTTATAGTGATGGTGAAGAGAGCCCGTATTGACAGCTTTATGCTTCCTGGTAACTACTGCTGCTCACCGTTGTCTACTGTAAATACAACATTAGGTAGTGTGGTGCACAGGGAGGAGACAGGCAATGCATTTCAATGTGGAGCGAGCCAAGGTCGCCATTTAATGTTGTGAATGAGCTCAGCCTTTACAGGGCAGAAGAGGTCACCCGGTTGCCAGAGTCACTAAATCACTGCTTGTCTGACAGAGAAAACAAGTTTATACAAGCCAGCGTGAAGGCATAACACGTTCAAGTGGACAGTGAAAAAATTAATAGAAATCAGGGCATTTGATGACTCAGAGTAGTGAAAGCTGTTTCAGCATGCTGTTTTATAACCCTAATCATCAGAGCTCCCGTGGGCCTTGAAAATCATTCACTTGGGACTCTGATAAGAACAAAATTACACTTTTGCTTTAAATTCTTAAATATATGTAAAGGGAAGTGTTTGGTTTGTAACAGAGTATGATATTGCAGAAGGATTAGATTCAATGCTGCAGTGCAAATTTTTGCTAAAATGGAAAAATCTCAATTGTATGGAAAGGCTTTTATACATTTAGATATATTTAAAATGGTCTCATCCATTCCATCACTAAGAGTCCCTCTTCATGGCAAAATTGTCCATGTTGCCATGGTAATGAGACAGAGAAAGAAGTGACCAGGTGAACTCTTCTCAGGAATATATTTGTCTCAGTGCTTGGACCGTATAACATAATTTTAATATTTTTTCTGTTTTATGTCGTCGTAACTTGAATGTGTTGAGGTTTGGCGCTGATCGGCAATCAAAGTGATTTTAAGACATCACCTTGAGCCTTGGGAAGTTGTAATTGGGTATTTTTTATACATTATTAAAACGCTGTGATTAGAACCATGTGGTCTAGACTTTATCACCCCACATTTTGCAGCCCCATGTATGACAATGATTCCACTGAAAGTCAGGATGCAATAATATTTAATCACTGCCTTGCTCTGTTACAACTTGATGTAAAACGATATTGAATATTAAAAAATTTATTTAAAAACACAAAAATCTGGTGCACAGTAGGTTATGAATTTTGTGTTTGACTCAAGCGAATGTAGATGGAGAGATCATGATGGGAACATGAGCAGCGAGAGCTGAATAGACAAAGAAAGGCTTCTTCAGAAACTCAAGCCGTATTAAAGAAAATGACATAGTACAGTCTCAACTGCAGTGTTCAATGAAGCAATCTCAAAAACATCGCAATGACTGTTGAGCACCAAAGACAGCACCACGATCTTGCAGACGACTACATAAATGCAACAGTTAAAATGGTCTTTTTCACTGGTTAAAGTCAAACAGGGGTGACGTCCAGACTCATAACTCTATAACTCAGTACCCTCTGTAGCGCAAAATTTCTTGCATGTGATAGAACAAGACAAGATGAAAAGGCATTGAAATGCCCTTGAATATTATGTCTGAACAAGTGTGGGAGACCTGATAACATTCCACAGAGGGTCAAAGCTGGCTGAGCCGGCCATGCTGGCACCGACATTGCAACTGGCTCTGCGATTAAGCCACGGGAGCCATTTTAGGGCTGATTATTCATGGTGCTACTGTACTGATGTTCCACTACACTGAATTCTCTCATTAGGTCATCCGGCTCTAAAGGCCATTAAATTTTCAGTCAGCATGAATAAGTCAGAGAGTTCTGCCTCTGATCATGCAGTGCGAAGAGTCCCCAAACTCATCATAGGTGCTCGGCAAGAGGAAAAAAACTCTCTTCCAGTGCAGGGGTAACATTTGCTCAATTAAATATGTGAGAAGGGCAGGGGTTGGCAGCAGGGTAGTTTTTTAGATTTAAAGCCTAGCATGTGGTGCCAGACAGCATTTCCAGAAGTATCGATTAGAATTTTGCTGCGGGTAAATGACTCCCAATGGGATCTCCTTGGTAACTGGAGCAGTGCCAAGCCACTGAATGTCTAACCGACTTAATGCAGATATAAATCGCCATTCCAATCAAGGCCGTTTTATTTGCGGGCTTAAGTGAGGCAATACGTCACCTGCAGTGCTGCACGTTTTCGTCAATAAAATCCTGTCAAATCCGTTAAATGCATGCTGCATTGATGACATATGATTTATACTGGTTCCTTCCAGGGAAAGATATTTCTTACACTGTTGCAGTAAGCAGTTAGTTGAAAACAGTTGGCATTTTGGGTCACTAGCTTGCCACAATTAATCACGATTGTTGTGTATTGCGTGTGAGTCTGTGGTGTGCTTTTCAGATCCGGACTCACATAACGAGAAAAGGCTTGAGCAATTAACATTAATTAAAAACCAACACCTATTCACGCTGCCACGCTAGCTAATAGCTTGCACAGATTGCCCTCCACTGCTTTTCAGCGGATTGTTTAGATTTGTGCGACGGCGACTCATTTACAAAGTGAATAGCATGCCAAATGGAACTCTTACGGCAATGCGTTTAAAGATGAAATTAAAATGAACCATGATCGGGAATCATGTGTACTGGAAAGAAACTATGCACCAGCAAGGCTTCCAGAGCTGTCTGTGCAATAGAAAACATTTTTATTGGTGTTTGCTTGTGGCCAGAAAATGACCGGGGAAAACAAAGACGAATGGAACCATTGACTTCAAATACGACCCCTTGAAAGCACAGCCAGAGCCCTATCCATCGCCATCTATTATATTCATGAGTGTGACCTGTCGGGGTGGGGGGGGTGGGGTGAGGCAAGGCTGGAGGGGGAAGTGATGGGCGCCCACCTGCTCCTCTCAGCTTCTAAGACACTGGCTGCCAGGAGATCAAACAGGCCTCCTCGCTCCCCTCTGTTCTCCTCCTCTCACTTGCAAGTCCCATATAGGAGGCGACTGACCCACTTTCCCTCCCTCCCTGTGCTATTACCTGGAGAAAATGGAGTGATGTGGTGTGTGTGTGTGAGTGTGTGTGTGTGTTGGGTGGGTGGGTTTTCGGGGCTGAACAAAAGCTTCTCATCTTCTCTTACTGTACAGAGATGAAGGCGTAACTAGGACTCCAAAGAAAGCGTGTCATTTCTTATCAGATACTATTGCATGTGAGATTGTTTCTCTAATGGAGTGTCTTGGCCTAGTCTATGTTTTTGCTCGTGTGCTGCTGCACATGTTAACCGAGCTCACTCAGATCCTTCGCTCAAACAGGAGGGATCTCATTGGGATGGCGCCGTTGATTTCGAATCAACCAGACACGAGACAAATTTGCCAAACAAATGGATAATTTGCCAAACACTGCGGGATCAAATGAAAGTGGTGATCCTGCATGAATTCCATTGTGCTGGCGTAAATGGTTTACAATCCTGAGGGCTTTATGGAAGGTAGAGCCATCACTCATTGTTTTCAATGGATTACTTTGAAATTGATTGACTCTGACAGCCAGCATCATGATACTTAGCGACAGTGACCATTTTCTGTTTTCCCTCTTGGCTCTTTTTGACAGTCCTCTCGCCTCCTTCCTTTTCTGCTTGCCTTTACCAACCTCATAACATATACTGCATTTTTTATGTCTTTTTCACTCTGTGTTCTTTTCTTGCAGGCCTCACATGGTGACAGAATACATGGGCATCAGAAATGAGAGTTTTATGAAGATTGCTGCGGTGGGGACATGGATGGGAGATTTTGTTACTGCTTGGATGGTGAGAGTCCAACTCTTGTATCCTTGACATTAGATATTGCTGCATTTAGAAATGGAAAGACATTCCAGTGTTGACCCTGTGATGTTAAAAATGTTGAAAATAATACTTTTCTACCAGTCTGATTTTGTAAATGACAGCTTTATAGTCCCTCAGAGGATGAATCAAAATGCTTTTGGCTGTATTTTTACCTTTTCATTTAGTACCAACAGGTCAAAATTTCCACTCATTCAACACTTTCATAATAACTCAAACTGATAACTCAAAACAGAATAATGAATATTACCAGCAGCTGTGTCTGAGATATGTGCTCGGTTCAATATAGCGTGATGAAGAACTAAACTTCAAAACACTTTGATACGCGTGCAAAGCAATTTTTGATGATTAAATACTGAAAAAAAAAATCCAACATTTTTTTTTCATCAAAATTAGGAAGGCCAACTCCTTTGATTTTAAATGTTATCTTAACGTAAAAGGCCATATACAAACTTCAAACAGCATAAATAAACTGCAGTCTACAATTAGCAAAATGCTGGTATGTCTGGAAGTATCTTATAAAAGAACATGTAAGCATAATAATGAGCCTGACTAGATTAAGTATTAATATTCGGTTGTAACACATTTTGAGTGATACAAAAACGTATGGAGATATAATACCAAAATACTTGCGCAAATATTTGCATGCTAACATGCAACAAGCTTTATGCTTGACATTAGCATGTTAGCGTCCCACAACATTTATATCTTTTAGAAAAGCTTTCATTTATTTATCTTTTTGTTGTTGTCTTGCTGGTGATTTATTATTTTATAGTTGCCCTATTATTGTTTTTTAGCCTTTCGTGAAGCACATAGCTGCTAGCTAAGCGTGCTACAATGCCAACAACTGCACGCAGTACGTAGTTTAGCTAATGAAGTTTAGCGTATAGTGAGTACATGTGATATTGGATTTAAAGTAATACCTCGTTTTTCATTTGTAAATCGTGTTTAATTCTGAATTTTTGTAAAAAACTACAACACGTCTGACTTTATAATATTGCTATGCCTGTAAAAACACGCAAACATGGAAGTCTCACATCAGCCAGAATCTGTTGTTTAAGATAATTCAGTCCAAATGTAATGGATATTATGCTACATTGGTAATGTGCAGAATTTAATCCTCACACAACATGTTCTGTAGTTGTCTGAGTATCCTCATCAGTCTGTTCCCTCCCCAATATCCAACCCAATGAATTAGCTCATTAACAACAATGGGATTCCTTCGGTATCAAAAAAAAAAAGATTATTCATCCACTTTTGTGTGAGTAATAAGCCTTGTAGGACTGCAGGTGTGGCTACTCTTTGCTTTCAGATCATAAATCTTAATTTAATAAGTGTGTTAAAATGGTATTTATGAGCACATAAAATCAAGATACATAGTGAAGCCATTCTTCACAAACTCGTCTAATTTCGAGGTCAGGTGTTTCCTCTTCGTCATTACGAGGCACACAGTTACAGTCGAGCCTTCAACAGCGATCCGGTTCAATCTGCTACCAAATCCTTGGAGTAACATGCGGCTGTGATCTAAGGAGGGTCAGAGGAAACAATGGATGCACGGGGAGGGACGGAGCATATTGGAGGAGAAGCCTACCTCTGTTCATTTGTCAACATAAAAAGAGGAGGAGAGCTCCAGCGGGAGTGGACTTCCTGTGGTGGGAGGAGTGGGGCTCTGACACCGGCATGCACACAACTGAGACAACTTGACAAGCTCCCTCACCGGTCACATTAGTATTCTACAGTACATACTGCAGAGAAAGGGAGCGGGTGGAAGGAGAGACAGAAGAAGAGGAGGAGGAGGAGGAGGTGTAGGAGGAGGGAGGTATGAAGAAACAGAGGTGAAGGGGAAAGGGAAATGTAGAAGTCTGGTTGGAAGCGAGCCGGGGGAAGCAGCGAGTGAGAAGGTGAACCAGGGAGACAGAGGTGTGTGTGTGTGTGGGAGAGAGAAAGTAAGGCTAAGGCAAAGTGCTGATTCCAGAAATCACTCACAAGGTTTTTTACATTTGATTAATTCAACAAGGCACTTTGAAGATGACCTCTGCGTCTCCTCTGCATAACAGATTTACAGTGCGTCTTCACCACACGAGTGGACAGGAAGTGTCTGTTTTTTGAAATGCTGCAGCGCCAGAAACGTCTCATAGATTCCCTGATTCAAATCCTTTTTTTTCCAACACGGGCTACAGTATCTGCAGTGAAGCGCTTTATTGACGAATTGACCTTGCCTCTGCAGCAGCTCCACATCAAGAATATAGTGGAAATTTTTCCGCTTGTGTATAAAATGTTTTCTGACATGACTCTGCATCCGTGAAAGAAAATCTCCTATAAATGACTTTTAATGGCATTAAGGTTGACAGTGTGAAAACTTTATCCCCAACTGGTACAAACACAACATTAATAATGAAACAAGCCAGTGTGTTTGAAGGTAATCACACACTCATTGGTATTTAATCACAGATGAAGTCTTATTCAACATTAATTATTCAGTATTTAAATGCCCGCATAGGCACGTGTTTGTAGTTCTGTGTCATGCAGCATGATTAATTATTTAGCATTCGTATAATTGAAATGTATTGGGATAATAATTTGTCATTTCTTGTTGTTGTTTATGGATTTTTGCTCATAAAGTATGTGGAGACCCAAACATTGCACCCATGTGTGATTGTTGAGCACATAATTCCAAATCCATGTGCTTTATTATGCCACGCTAACTGATATGGGGATCTGGTTGCAGAGATTTGCTTCCATTAGGAGAATTAATGAGATTGGGGCATTGATGTTTGGTAACAAGGACTGGCTCGCAGTCGGAAGTTCATCCCAATGATGTTTGATGTGGCTCAGGGTTCTGTGCAGGCCAGTCAGCTTCTTCCACAACAAACCCCAATAGTTTCTTTTAGTAGTATCATGCAAATTGTGGACCCAAAGGTGAAAGTACACTGCTGTGTAAAGAATCAATTACTGTGAAGCTTTAAGAGTTCCCTCAAAGGAATATTAAAGGAACTACACTACCAGATCCCAGTTGAATAACGCCAGCATATCGCTTTTGTCTGATCCACTTGTCTTTGTCTAACATCACTGTAGTTAAAAGGTAGATTTCCCAAACAGAAGATTTTAACGATAGAAGAGAGTTCTGAAGTTCTAGTTGATTTGCATTCAACATAAATACAAGGCTGCACTGTGCACATGGGTTAAACTAACACCATGTGGTCCTTTGCTAAAGTTGCTGGGGGGGAAATATGGAATTATAAAATGAGTTCCGGACACATAAAAGACGTTTTGGACATGTAGCGACTGCATTCGTTCGGTACACATGAATGCTGATGCGAAAAGGCCTTTACTGAACATTTTTGTTACAAATAAGGGTACTGTTGCACCCTTAGAATTAGAATTTTTAGTGTTTAAAGAGAGTTGTAGGCGAGCTGGTGTGCTAAGCTGCAGTGAGACAAGAGAGAGTAACATCTAAGCCATTTTATTTTAAGGTAGAAGGGTATTTTTCTCATTGAAAAAACTTCTGATTGTGTAACTTTGACACACAGAGATGAGGTTTTAATGGTTAATTAAATGACAGTTTGTAAAATCCAAGTCACTGTGAAGATCCCATAAAATCACATCATGTCATTTTTGCACTTTGGTTAAACAAACAAGGTGTAATGTGGTAATTAGTGAGCTATTTGTAGGGGCTGGAAGACATATGGAGCTTGGCTGTTTTGTCCCCCTTGCCTCTAGTCTTTATGCTGAGCCAACTGTCTATGATTTACGCTGCTCTTTATCCAGTCTTAAGTCATTTTATGTATTTTATTTTCCATAGGTGACAGATATGATGCTCCAAGATCAGCACTATCCAGACTGGGGCAAAGCTGCCAGAAGATTCTGGAAACAAGGCAATAACAGGATTGTCCTTTTCTGGTATGTCTATTGTTAGACTGATGTAAGATGCCTGTAAGACAATATTTATCTTTTTCTTTATATACATAAGTTTTAATAGTGATTTTCTTCCTACAAGCTTACCAAATGCAGTATATATTTCTGCAACACTCCGTAGGTTTGTGTAAGTGCACACTTATATGTGTGTCATGCGGTCTCTTCAGCCCGTTGTAGGGTTACACGCAGTCAATAAGCATGTTAATCTTCCCTCACTCAATGTCAGCACCTTTAATTAGAAGAACAGGGTGAAAATCAATGGACACAGCAAGGTCGCAGGGCAAACTATAGCCCTGCCTTTTGCTTACTCGTACCACAAGCTGTGACCCTGAAATAACTGCTAAACAAATGCTGCAAACCATGTCTGATACGCCCATTACTCGACAGCCAAGTAGAACCATTCCCTGCTTAGATGTATTACACCACCAGTGCTCAGTCCCGGCGGTGCTCATTCACCAAAGTGGCTCTGTGCTGTCAGTCAACTGCCGCGACGCCGTTGTCAGTCCGATACGACATGCAAACGCCTTCTCCAGTGGTTCACTTTGAGGTCAAAGTGAGAAGTGAAGGACAAGTGAAGAAAACGAAGCAGTCTGACATCTGTTTGATACGTGCACACAGAGATCTCAAGACGTAGACGTCTCAAACTTCAAAGAGAGTTTGGCCGCAGCACCGAATTGATTCACCTGCGATTAGAATGCAAGCAGACGAATTGTTCTGTGACTTCTCTGCAGCCCTTCATTTTATTGATGGATGCCCCGACTCGCACTGTCACAATCAATGCCAGATTTGACGAGCAATCGTTTGAAATTCAGAGCCTAAGATGTGATTGATAAATGTGTTGCTGGATATATCTTGTCAATATGTGCTGAAGGGCCGTGGCAAATTGTAAAGGACGGTGCCAAAAGTCCTCCACGCTGAGGAAAGGAATCCCGCTATGGAATAATAAAAACCTTCAAAATTTATCCCCCCGAACAGTCGAGATGGGATATGAGCTGGCAGTCGCTATCTGCAGTGCAGCCAACCGGCGTGTGGTGTGAGAATGCACACAACAGCACAATAATCGCCGGGTGACATTGAGACAAAATACACAGTTGAGAATAGTACTAAGTCACTGTGTCTCTCTTTGCATGGCTGAGGAATTTTCCAGTAAACGTTGAATGTAGAATTACAGCGACGTGACATCAGCAAAAGTCCAGCAAGTATGCAAAACACAGAGAGAGACGCGCAGGTAAATGAAATACTTTGGCTTTTGTTAAATATGTAAATGCATGGAAATATGCATGCAGTAGAGTTTTGAATTACATTGTCTCTGCATCCACAGACACAAACAGGTTTCGTTGTCATTCATCTTCCTGGAAGCTTTATCTACCGCCATTTGTCAGATCCTGGTAAAGAAAGAGAGAAAAAAAAAAAGACTGGTTCGATACATTATTGAGTCCGTGAAGAGAGACTGACAAGTGCTCGATTTATCTTTTCTTGTACTTGTCGTGGAAGAGCTGTTCGTCTTCCCAGGTATACAATGTTAACTGTGCACCTCATCTGGGTTGAAGTTTTAAAAATTGTTTATTTATTTTTTTCCCCAGGTTTGTTGTGCTGCTTCATGTTTGACATTCATAGATTTCTTCCTCCTTGCCTCTCCTCTACTCTGTTTTCTTTCCTGTCCTTTCCCTGCCATCCTCTCTGTCTTTTTTTTTTTCTTCCTTTCCTCCCCCTGTTTTCCCTCTCTGCCCCTTTTCTCCTCTCTCCTGCAGGACAGTGCTCATCTCTCTGACGTCTGTGGTGGTTCTGGTCATCAGTACCGACTGGATCAGCTGGGACAACCTGAACCGAGGCTTCCTGCCCAGCGATGAGGTCTCCAGAGCCTTCCTAGCCTCCTTCATCTTGGTCTTCGACCTTCTCATTGTCATGCAGGTAGACCACTCCCCTGTGGCCAATTAAATTAAAAAAAAAAGGGAGCTGGGACGTCTCTTGGCTTACTCTGCTACCCATCTTGCCAGCTCTCTCTCGCCCCCCTCCCCTCCCTCCCTATTCATCAATGGGGCACTGCGGCACAGAGCAGCCAGACGGGTGTTTGATCGCTCTCAGTTGGCACAGACACAAATGCACCCATACACCAACATATATATTTATATATAGACACACACACTGTTGTTTACTCTTTTACATTTCTTTTCTTTCAATCTTTCAATCCCTTCCATCCCTCTTTTCCCAGACCTCAGCCCTGAACTCACCCTTGCCTCCACTACTCCCCTGTGAGCCTAGTTTATTTTCTTTAATGATGACTCACAAGATTGGAGCTTCTTTTTTTCCCCACTTTCTCTTCCCCCCTCCCTCTTTTTTTCCCACCCAATGTCCTCCCTCCCACAGTACAGTGTACATCAATAAAGCCTGTGTCAGTGGCTCATAAATATGCAAATGTGTTTGTCTAGGGGAGAAAAAAAAACAAAACAAACAAAAAAAAAGGACACATAACTGTGTACTGAGGACTTTTTTCACACCACCAGCCATGAGCCAGAATCACAGGCCAGCCATGTATGTACTTTGACTGCAAGCCTAGTTCAACAGAGCGCCTCCAAAAGCTTAATGAACATATTTCACTGGGCCTTGTTAGCGGGTATTAGAGGACACTGCTGCAAGACCAATATTTGGTATCCCCTAAATATATG
Organism: Stegastes partitus; assembly: GCF_000690725.1. NCBI lineage: Eukaryota > Metazoa > Chordata > Actinopteri > Pomacentridae > Stegastes > Stegastes partitus. Next base: position 380,869 of record NW_007577796.1, read on the forward strand.
TTTCTACTCTGTCTATTATGCTGATTACAAAGATCTCAGAAATTGCATAGGGGAACATCTTTGAGTGCTAAAAATATACCACTCCACAGAAACCTGGCGAGGAGACCATTACAGTTCCCATGGTAATATGTGTTAGAACAACTGTACCACTAAAAGTGAATTCTACACTTATTTATTGAAACAATTCATTATTATAAGGAGAGCTTCCAGCTTCTCTGGCCAGTAATTACTTCACACTGTGGTCTTTTTCTCATTCAGTTACCCGGTTATTGTGATTATGCAGATACACAGAGAAGCTCGGCTTACACTATGCAAGCGTTTCCTCCCAAAGATACCATCGTCCTGCCGAGACCGGCTTTTCTCAGCCTCCTGACCGTATCACCTCCCATTTCCCGCCGCAGACCTGATGTGACATGAAGTCTCCTATTTTGACATCTCCGTTTGACTCCCCGAGCCGGTCTGGACCCGCGACTCTCCCTCTCTCTCCCTGTAACTTGTCAGTATATCATTCCCCTACTCGCGGTGATTTGTTTATGACAGGCCCTTCTCATTTTCTGCACAGTGTACAGCAAGCACATTTACAACAGTTATTTATGATTGGAGTTAGCTCAGGCCGTTACAGGGCCTTTGCACCGGCAGCCGTCACTACATTCCACCAGTCAATAAAACCCCAGCCCTCCCAACAGCTTCATTCACCTCCATCTTGGAGCACTGCCATAGTTAATCTCACACCTCCATGAGAAAAGATGGGTGGTGGTGTTCTCAAACTAATTAATGCTCCAATTAATGACCTGTCTGGATTTACCTCCGAGCAGGGTTTTACTTTTTTAAACAGTTTTTCCTGCATAATTATGCTGTTTGTCTGCATTTTCCCAGCTGAATGTGCAGTTTCTCTGCCCTTTGCGTATATGAATATACACATTTACATATGTGGAAAATATGCCGATAACACCCTGCAAGTTTACTCTCCCTGTATTTGTCATAGGGACTCATTATTTTGTGGGAGGGAGGTTTAAATGCCATGCCTGTTAGTGCTACAGCAACTGATACTGCAGCTATGGAGGAAGAGTGGAGGACTTAATTAATATCCAAGGGGCTATCATCAAGCTGTTATGCTGTTCATAGATACTGGCACGAGAGACCGTGGACCGCACGAGGATACAGTGAATGCAGACATGTGGTAATTTCATGCAGCAAGACGCTCTGTGCAAATAAGAGGAATCAAGGGGAAAACATAGCTAATCTGAAATTATGTGTGCCTTGCTTTTTTTTCCCCCTTTTCTAATAGTGATGACAAAAGCTAATTTGCGAGTTGATTAAGTCGGCTCAGTAGAAAGAAACAGTTTTAAAACATTTTAATTTTCCTCTCTGCATCTCTGTGTGATTTTCATTAGTTTCATCTGTGTTTATCATTTTAATTACATGCTATCATAATGCAACGTAACAGCTTACACTTACATAAGTTAGCAGGCATTTTCGAGTACGCAACATTGTAGCAAGGCCATATGTATGCTGCGTACCTACTTTCAAATAAAGCAATTATCACATTTATGTTCAATGACAGGCGTTCGCTTTTTCCCTGAAAGACCAACCTCCAGTACCAGATGTTACTCCTGACTGCACAAACAAGCACATTGTGACATTTTCTTACCATCTGTAGAAATTTCTCTCTTTTGTTCTCAATTCTTTTCGTTTATGAATCATGCTATCTGTTTTCTGAAAGCCACCAGCCACCCAGACCGCATACTAGCGAAAAAAGCTAAGTAACACCACAGGGCATAGGCAGCTTCTAAATGTCAGTTTGGGCTGCCTGTTGATGTATTTTGACATGTTGAAATCCCTGTGCACATGAGTACACTCCACAAGCCTGTAAACACACAGTGTAGTCCACCGTCTACAGCAGCTGGCACCATGTTTGACCTCCAGTCAGCGAACGAAGAGACTCCGCGGAGACTTAATATCGGCTAATATGAGAGACTTCGGTGAAGTGTGCAGCATCCAATAAAGCATGATACATGGCTGGTATTTGTCATGTCAGTGTGTAATTTAAATGTGTTCAGATTTCTTCAGCTGAGGTGACAGCTTCACAGTTGTGAGGTAAATTTATTTGACCCGGTGTGCGTGTGTGTTTGTGTGGTTTTCAGGACTGGGAGTTCCCTCACTTCATGGGTGACCTGGATATGAATCTACCAGGAATGTCAACAACGCACGTGAAGGTCAAGCTTCCTGTCTGCAAGCGTATCTTTAAAGAGGAATACCACATTCATATCACAGGTACATCCCAACACAGCTGCTGCACACAAAGAACAGGGTCATCGTTGTTTTACGAGGAGTGCCTCTTTCTTTTTCCAAACACTTCTGCACACCCACAGGCATAAATTAGGTAGCAGAAAGAAATCGAAATGTCCACATGGGAGACGTAAATTTGTCCTATTTTGGAATTGAATTGTGAATACCCAAACATGCCGTGGCTGCTCCAGTTTTCTTCTTTTTTTGTGGAAAGGAGTCTGTTGGTTAAACCACAGCAATCATTTATAATACATGTGTAGCTGATGTGGCACGCAGGTGCCACCAGCACTTCAACTGTGTTCCCTGTTCCTCGTGTTCCTCCCTGTCGTGCGAGACGCTTCTCTCATCATCTTTCACATCTCTGCGTCTTAATGTTCTCAGCAAACGAGTATATTTCCCATTTAAAATCGTCCTCCTGGTTTCTCCATTTTGTTCCGCCGCGTGCACACGGCCACTCACAACCATCAAGAGAAGGCAAAACCAATGTTCCTGAGCTAAATGTTAAGCTGTTCAAACGCTCAGTGATTCGCGAAAGGTTGTTAACCCTAATGCATTGCATATCCATTAAGCATTATGGAAATAGCTGTGGCGCGACGTGATTGGTTTAACTGAAAGCTTATTAACATCATATCTTGGGGAAGGGAAGGGAGCGGTGTCACGTATACCAGCAGAGACATCTGCCTGCTATCAGTCAACCTGGGGAGATGGTTGTCTCACGGTAATATAGTGATCTCGTTAGGAGATACTGTAGTGGAAGTTGCACCAGCAAATGGATCTTTCTGTCTGTATGCAAAGTGAGAGGGATCCCTGATAAATGAATGTGACAGCATATCTGTCTGTCGGACTCTGCCCTCTAAATCTTGTTTGGAAGAGGCTTACATTGCACATCAATCAGCATGTCTGTTAAATTATCTTTAAAGCATGTGTATGTTTGTTTCTTTGCTTAGCTGTCAAAAGCCTGGTATGTAATCTAATCAAAGTCTCGTTGCAGGTAAGTGGTTCAACTACGGTATCATCTTCCTCGTGCTGATTTTGGACCTCAACATGTGGAAGAACCAGATCTTCTACAAGCCCTATGAGTACGGTCAGTATGTCGGGCCTGGTGAGAAGATCTTCACAGTGGAGGAGCCAGAAACACTCAGGAACTTCAACCACAGCACACTCACCTACGAGTGGCGCTCCACCAACATCGATCCAAACAGCAACTCAACTTACGTTGAGCGGGACATGTTTCTCCACAGCCGCTACATTGGAACCAGCCTGGACATCAAATGCCTGGCCTTTATTCCAAGCCTGGGAGCGTTCGTCCTCTTTGGGTTCTTCATCTGGTTGTTTGGCCGATTTCAAGACAGCGAGACCTTCACAGAAAATCAAGACAAGACATATGAGAGGATAAAGAGGAAGTCGCCATCGGAGTACAGCAAAGAGATGGGCGTGACGCCAGAGGAGATGCACATGACCATGAGTGATAGTCTGAAACGATCTGGAACACCGATGCTGCTGTCGGTCGATGGGCCACACTTTGGAGCGACGCCCTCTACGAATTCGACTATTTCCATGGAAACCCAAGAGACACATCCGAGCATTGTGATTGACAGCGTGACACATGATGAACCAGCAGTCTCTTTTGATGTCCACAAACTCTCTCCGTGACCTTAAGAACTCCCAAAACTTTGAACTGTACAAAGCAAACTGGATGGAAACACGATGATCGGTGAGCTCACGACGTGGTTCGTCAAGATCTCACACAGTTGAGACTGAGCTGTAAGAGAAAGATGTTTTAAACAACTATTCATGCAAAGGACAAAGTGATACTTACCAAGCCAAGCCAATCCCGATGGCTATTGCAGTCGTACTAATATATTTTTGTATAACAACCTTTTTAAAAGCCTCTAAACTGGCACCAGTTCTGATAACAAGCAGATCTTTTGAAACAGAATGCAAACTCTTAATTGACATGGTGCTCGCTTGGATTTTGCATTTTCATAATTCAATTTTGTCACGGTAAACTAATGGGTGCCTATATCAGAGGAGTGTTTCCACAGCTGTGACATTGCGGTCAGGTGGATTTTATTGTATCAGAGCAGTGTTACAGTTACAACAGTGCCTTGATATTTCATATCTACAGATAGAGACAGAAACATATTCTAACAGCCTAAACCACTGTAGGCGACAAAACGGAGGATGTCCCAGTTATGGTCTGCTTTATAAATGTCTGATATATGTTTTCATATCATACGGACAATTGTTACCTCATTTGATCCTCAGACTTTATCGTTTTAATTTCTTTCTCCTGTGACGTCACACTTGCTCAATTTTAAATGTATATTTCTTGTTGAAATGAAATGATTATTGACATCAATGTGCGGTGATGACCTATTCATATCCCCTCACTTGATGCTAGTTGCAGAGATAATAAATGCAATCAGCAGAGATCAAATAGCAACGCAACAAGCCACCTCATGATTGCTTATGTGGCTGCTACACCTTCACTGAATACCAACAGAGTCAGAAAGGTGGTTTTGCCCTTGGCATAAACATGCCATTGAAGTGCAGGGGTGGTGTCTTCTCCAAAGCTCAGGGCTTCTTTACGTCTAGATAAACCTTACAAGTTTTAAAAAGCAGTTTTGCAGGTAAATGCATGAAAAATATTTATTTGGAACATTATCCTACTATTTAAAAAAAAAATAAAATCCTTCATTTCAAACACGGTTGAAAGCTGCAGCATTTATCTTTCCAGTAGCTTTAAAAGTGGCTCTTTCCCATATTTTCTTGTGCTGCTCAATTTCTCTAAAAATACTCATATTTTGGTCCAAAAAGCTTGCCCTTTCAGTTTTTTTCCTGTAAAATGCAACGACCAAGTAAATTATTACTATAGTACTAACTTTTTTCTCATAAGTTTGTCAACATTTCAGCTCAAATATAGAGGACTACTTTACATATATTTGTGACCAAAGATGCCAAATAATACAGTATTTTGAACAAATATTGCTGCAACAGCAAATTTGCTAATTTTAAAGGAATATATACTGTATATATACTCACGAGAGACGACATGGAATGATATTATGCATCACTTTGCATTAATGTATAATGCACTATAATATGCTGTACTATAGTCTCCAGTGTCAGAAATAATTTACCTAAAAAAGAAACAACTAATGCAAGTAACTACATCTTAATAACACCCAAATACTTACTAAATGAACTTAATTTGCTTTCAAAGTAACCTGTCACCCACTGGTGCAGGAATATGGAGCTTGGAGTGGGCCACCAGAATAGTGCTATAGACTTTTGGAGTGTTTCACTGTAGTCAGTTTGGAAGTTGATAAGATTTTAAAAGCTAATTTAAATCACTTAATTACATATATGCATGGTTTTTGCTCTAATTAACATAATAATAATTAAAAGATTGGTCAATAATGTAGTATTTTTACGCAGTCTTCAAATGGTAAATTAATTATCAAATTTTCAAATCACAAAATTCAAAAAAAGGCCTTTGAGGGTGACTACTCATTTTAATATCCATTTAATTAATTGGTACTTTGTTATTGCTGCTTTTACACTTTCCTGTAATTAATTAGTTTAGGATTTGTTTAGTGAGTCTATTAATTTCTTATTGAATATACAACACTGTAAAACTTTATATTTATTCTGGTGGCACATTCCCTGTGTGTGTACATGTGTGTGCATGTGTGTGTGTGTGCGTGTGCGTGTGTGTGCGCGTGTGAACTGTGGAGGCAGAGACATCCAATTTTTGATGTTTTATACTTAACAGTGCATGTTGTGTGAGTGTGTGTGTGGAGGCTTCGGAAGTGTGTAGATGTTTGCTACTACACTTGTTTTCCTCAAAGGCCATTCTGTGAAGAGGTCAATTTATTTAGCATAATTGGTTTGCAGCTCTTGGTTGTGTAATTATCCTTTTATACATTAAAGCTGTGTGGAGACATTAGATATTAGTGTTTGACCAAAGGGCAGAACCTCTTTGGACACAAAGGGGCTCTAATATGTTTGTAATGTAGCTATTGTGTTTAGGTTAAACGTGAGGGCTTCATCTTCATCGTTCAAGACTGTTGTCATTGTGTTGCGTTGCAAAGCTGACGCTTCCTTCACTTCCTGTGTGTTTTTAAAGCAGAGGAAATCTTTCAGTGTTTGCGCCGTGTACTGTACATCTGTTGAACCTTGTGTTACCAATAAATTAATACATTTGTTACATACTGTATTTTTTGACTGTGCTCATTTTTGTTTCAGCTCATTCATATGTGAATCTTCTTTTGAACATAGTTGCTCGTATCATTAAGTAATTCCAAGGGAAACAAAAGTTCTAGTTTACATTTTTCTATATGCTTGGGAAGTAGTTGCCAGGCAACAGCACAGGTCAAGCTTCTTGCAGCTGCTGACCCAATTAATGTGGGCGACATGAGAAATAATGATACTATCTTCACAAGGACACTTGAATATGTAGCCTGCATACACATGATACCCAGCTCAGATTAGCATGAGTCCTGCTTTGGGCCTGTCCGCCGTTTGATTTATGCCAGTGGGAAACAATTTGAATTTGTTACGTGTTTTGTTCCCCGGCGGGATTTGTTTATAGAGCATGTCTATGTGTAAATGAGTTATAGATTGGATCGAAAATGTCTGAGGAAGGAAAACTGAAGAAAAATCTGAAGGGTTTTGAGATGATTGATAAGATAGGAGAGAAGAAAAGAAAAAAGAAAAAACGCCCTTTGTTCCAGAGAAATATGGTATGTTTTTCTAATCTTGCCTTTTTCTGCCGTTCTCTTTCCCTTTGCTGTGGGTTGCAATGTCAGTTGGAGAGCCTGGTCTGTGCTGGTCCAGGTGGAAATTTCTCCACAGCTATTGGAACGAACTGAGATGAATCCTGCTGATCACTTGACTTCTCCTCCAATGCCATTATGAGGTTGACATTTCTGGTTGGAATGAGTGGCACTTGCCCAAAATTGTACTCAAATACAAACCAGCTGTACTTGTGTTTAGTGCTAATCAGCAAATGTTACCTCGCTAATGTGCTAAATTAACATGATGGTAGATTTTACACCTGTTAAATAGCAGCATATTGGTGTTGCCGCTGTGAGCATGTCACAGAACTAATAGCATGTCAGCCAGTTTAGTGCAAATCAAATTATTTTAGAAGAGCAAATACAATATTTTGGTAAACCCGCTCAGGCCCTGTACCTTTTCTACAACTTGTGACAAGGGTCACAATTACCAACCACTGGTTTGAAGGCAGATATTACACAGACGAGTGAGTTAAGAAACAAACAAATATCTGACCCCGATATCACACGTTTAATCTCTGCTGCAGCCCATTATCAGTAGACTTGTATCCTGTGAAGTGTTATTGCATCCACAGCACTGAATTCTGCCCCGCCACTTGTTGTAAATTATCTCTAATAAGAGCCTCAGCTCGATGCTGTTAATAGTAAATATGAAAAAAAAATACCCGCTGTGTGATAACCAAGCAGGTGCATGAACACCTGAGGTCTTTACTGTTGCTTGTTGTTTGTCCGGGGAAAATAAATCTCATTGCCAGAGAGAATTAGCTGTTTGACTGAGGCCTCTTCCAAGTCTGCCATTGGGCTGAGAAATGAGATATTGATTTTTTGGAGGACCATGCAGTAATTGAGAGAACACATCAAAACCGGAGTTTTATAAATGTTTGTGGGGTGTTGGAGCCTAATGCCAATGTTGTGTTACCGGTGTATTGACTGCTTCCTCAATGCAGTGAATGCATTTGTGTTGGTAGCATTCACGATCGATTGCATTCTGCTTTTTAATCAAAAATTTTTAAAAGCTTCTTCTCTCACATAATGGGTTCAAACTTTCTAGAGGCAGGTTTGAAACATTTCCCGCAATTTACTAATTGCTCCCTTCACACGTCTTCTACCAAATCAGAAACGATGCAAAAAACAAAATAAAGAAAGGAGCGCTACTGTTGCACCTACAGCTAAATATAAACCTGAAGAATCCCCCAGAGAGAACAGGCCATAGCTACAGATCAGCTGGAATCTCCTCTACTGTCTTTGAGCTATCCTCCAATTAGATCAGTGTATCATGTCCTGACATGGCCCATCACTCTGTGCTGACAGCTCCGTGACTCTCTGAGACCCTGTGAAATTTATCAGTGCAGTCAGTCCCAGCCAGCTTCTAGGTTTCCCTTCAGTCCTTTCACCAAGCCCGAGATGGTTTCTGTCCCCGGTGGCCACAAGGGAAACGGAATTCATCACCAATTCCTTCTGTGGCTTTCTGATACCTTACAGAGGAACATGAGTCTCGGATAAATCTCTCAACACCTCCAACAACTCACTCGCAGGACTGAATCCCCAGACATGGGTTGGAAATAATGATGTCTGCCTTACTATACCTCTGTGGAGAAAGGAGATCAAATTTTATTCAAATTGTTCTTAAGTCAAATCAATTGAAGAGCTACATGGTGAATATTGACACTAACCGCTGTACTGCTGAGGGGCTTTGCATTGAAAAACAACAGCCGGTGACAGATTCCACAGGTGGAGAAAATTGACTTTTTTGCTATTAAATATTTATTCCATTTGATGTGACCCCTCCCACATTTAAGACCTGACACACAATAAAGCCAAAGAGAGAAGGTTGACTCACAAAAACAGAATTGAGAGCGACTGTACAATATCAAAGACACCTGTCAGTATTTGACATGTTTTTCTTGAGGAGGAAATGTTTGTTCTTGACCTTGTTCTTGTTGCAGGACTCTGAAGAAATCCACACAATGCACTGAAACCAAGGAATGCAGTTTTACAAAAATCTTGACGATGAATTTTCTTACTCGGCTTGTCCACAGCATTCAGCTGCATGTCAGCAGACTGAGCTTCCACCTTCTTTACCACAACTAAGAGCTTGATCTGCTTAAGGTAGTCAAGAGGTGTGACTGAAAAAGCAATGTAATGAAGCAAAGTAACGATGTACAAGACAAAATACAATTTAAAGTCCCACTTTTGGTCATTGATAAGACCCTTAAACAAATCATCTCTGTGTATCAAATCTCACATTTAGGTGTTTTGTTTTTTTTTTCCAACAAAAATAATTCCTTCACACCATAAAATGTCATCAATGCAACTCTACACAGTAAAATATGCAGATCTTCAAGTGCCTACCTCTCTTTTCACTCACACTTCCCAGCTCACCCACAACACTGCTCAAACCCTCTTGTAACGCAGGAATAATTCAGCCATACATGTTTAAACTGGGACCTAATTCTTAAAACAAGCAATGATACAGGAAGCCCCTGCCCAAAAGGGGGCAGGATTGGTTTCCAAGGTTTGTTCCGTATTAACCCCTAGAAGTCTGAATGTGTGTTTTTCAGACTATCATTAGTACACTGCAGTTTCAATGTGGAAATACTGTCATGGCATTAATTGCTTATTACGCTCATGATCCAGCATATAAAAAAAGACACTGTATGGAACAATGAGGCCTCTGAAGGAGTCTCCTGGCATTTTATTTTTTGCTTCTGTCACATTTTTCTCTGCAACATAAAGTCGTGCGTCTCTATGGGAAGAACCATATATAGAAGTGGGGGGAATACATGCTTTGTTCTTTTGTTTTTTTGCAGTATATCAAAGTTATTATGTCATAAATCCATCCATCCATTTTCTATATACCGCTTAATCCTCACGAGGGTCGCGGGGGGGCTGGAGCCTATCCCAGCAGACTTAGGGCGAAGGCAGGGGACACCCTGGACAGGTCGCCAGTCTATCGCAGGGCTATGTCATAAATGTAATCAGAAAAAAAGAACAATGAAAGTTATATTTTTTTGATTATTCATTAGGCTAAAGTTGAAAAAAAAAAAAAAACTGGAATCAACATGTACAATATTGTCAAAGTGTCCACGGGTGTTGGCAATAATGGAAAAAAAAGGTGACTCTGTATACTAAAGGTAGTTTACCACCTACATTTTTAATGGGTTTCTATTATTGTCTTCCATCTGCTCTGTTTAAACACAACCTGCAGTTCAGCTAAAAAGTCCCTGAATTTTTCAGATGTGACTGTTGCTGTGCTGTCATTTTGATAAAATTTAGCAGAGATTATGTTTATTTTGCTCCATTTTGGGGTTCCGAAAGGTTAACAAGGTAAAATGACTTGATTTTCACCAGTGTGTCTATAACTTTAAGCCCATCTGAGGAACCTGTAATCCATCTGCCATCCATCAAAACCCTGCTTGAACTCAATGCCAGCACAGCGTCTGCTTTTAGTTGTAATCTCATCATAACTGTTTAAGTTGGAATTCATGGCGTTTGTTGAGCATTGATAAAAAGATTAGTAAACGGTCATTTTACTAGCTATTTTCCCAGCTCCCTCCCGGAAACTGTGGCAGTTCTGATTATTCCACTTTAAGCTGCAACCACAGTTGTATCTGGAACCAGAAGCTATAGGCACTGTGGGACTGTAGGGCATTTGTACTCGTGTGGATGTCTGTTTTCATACAGACAATTCTTGTTTTGGCAGAGGCTCTATATGTTTGTGCATTCAGTCAATCCTGCATAAGCTGCAACAAATAAACAGAAAACAGAGCGTTTACCCTGCAGCAGTGAGAGGTAAATATTCTACATGTAAAAGCTTTAAGCTGCACATGTCCACATAATATTCCTATACATACTGCATACACAACATCGCCAAGTGCAAACATATGAATACTTTCAAGTAATAGATAATAGTATATGCCCCTGTTCTCTTTTTGACAGGAAAAAAATCGTCCTCCTTCAACAGTGCAGTGGATTTTACAGACCAATTAGAGGTTTTTCCAAGAATAGAAGATTGCTAAAAACGTAATGAAAAAACTGTCAGCACAAAATATTGCTAATGCATTTTATCTATTTGAACTCTCTGCTGAAGTAAAACTGACTTCTCGCTGTTGCCTTGCTTCACCAGCCACAATCACAATGATATGTGTGGTCATTAACGGTGAATATAGGACAGGCAGTGAAGTGGACTCCCTGTGGGTTCAGGCATCTGTTGCAGAGGGTTCAGCACTGCCATGGAAAATTGGACATTTAGGAGCCAGCTGGAGGACCAGTCTGCCCTGCTGTGCCACCACTACTCAGGTGCCCACTGGCTTCATGCCACCACCAGCCAGAAGCCACTGGACCAAAGCAGGCCAGATGGTGCCCTTGCCAACCTACGAGCAGCCACTGCGAACTGCCCACTGTCCACTGCCCACCGTCCACTACCCTATCATTCAACTCAGGAATGAGTTTGGAGTCATGATAACCTGAGGTAAAAAGTTTTTTCGGGGCGAGAGCGGTGCAGAAAAAGCTCCAGCGAGTGGAGAGTGCGTCGGAATATAAATGGGCCCCATTACGTTGTGTGTTTGTTAATGTAAGCAGCTGCGAGGTAGAGTCGGGGAATCAGTTGGTGGAGAGAGACTGTTCCACAGGGAAATAAAGCCATCTCCAGGCTGAACTCATTTGTCTGTGGCTGTGAACGGATAGATAATTATATTAGGAGCTTTAAGTGCTCTTCTGCGATACAAGTATTACTACCATCTCCAGAGGCGCAGGACAAAGTAGGGAGGAGAGGAATCTGTGTGCTACAACGAGGCATAGTCAACGCTCTGCATCCAAATATACGGATGTGCAAGTGTATCCAACACAAGGGGCCTCATTTAAAACCCAAATCACAGTGCAACACTACAGTACCAGATCCGTGAACAAAGGAAATGTCATCTCATTCATTCAATTTACAGTATCAGCCTTATCTACCAAGTTAGTGTTTGACAGTGGGAATAGAAATCTCTAGCCTCAGCAGATGCTAACAAATATTGACAATCTATAAAGTCCCCCTGCACTCCAAAACCTGTTTTGCTCTGTAGGTATTAGAGTATCAATGTTCAAAATAATATGTATTCTGAGTTTCACACTAGACGGCTGTTTTCTAATACATTTGCTGAAAGTTCTTCTGAGCTGTAATCCGAGTTGAGGACCTGCAGCCATGGGCAGGAGAACAGCTAGTTTGGAAACCAATCCTGGTCCAGCAGACAGTTTACACCAGCCTGATGTGGAAACATGAATCCTGCATTGCACAAGCGCCAAGAATGTACCTTCAGTAAAGTCGAAGACATCTTGTATCCAGCAGTTGAAGGTTTGGAATGAAAAATAATTGCTTTTTTTTTTTTTTTTACTTTATCATTTTTTTCAGTGAAGGAAGGAGGAGATGTCATTTTAAAAATTCCTTTGCAGAATATTTTTAAGTTTCTTCTAACATGGCTTAAGGGGATGTAAACAAACCTGTATTGTTTTAAAGCATGTAATGCGTTAAATATAGTGTATGCTAACCTACTAAAATGCATACTCAGTCTATTAATGTGAATGTTGTGCAATTTTGCACTATATAACTGCACTATTGTTTATCACACGTTGACATTAAGGTAGTATTTTAAGTGTTTCATATACTGAGGCATAGTTCAGTCAATTAACAGTGCATCATGTTATATCCACTTGAGTGTTTTGTTGTAACACACGATGCAGTGAAGTAGAAAGAACAGTGTTTCCCTCCAGTGTGCTGCGTCTACAAAGGCTGCACTTACACAAATCAACCACAACAATAAAACCACCTGCCTAGTATTGTGTACATTCCTCTCATGCTGCCAAATCCGCTCTGGTCCATTGTGGCTTGTACACAGGACCTCTTGGAAGGTTCGACAGTGTTTGGCAACACGACTTTGGCATAGATTGGGCTTGTTCTGGCGCATCAGTCAGATTGGAATCTAGGGAGGTTGGGAGTCCTATTAACACACTGGGCTCTTGGTCATGTTCCTCTAGCTGAGCAGTTTTTGCGGTGGTGCAGGATGCATTGTCCTGCTGGGGGAAGCCCTGCTGAGGAAGTGTCTACAGTAATGTTTAGGGGGGTGGTACACATCAAAGTATAATCCACATGAATGCCAGGACCCAAACTTTCCCACCACAGCACTGCATTGCAACAAAATGATAAATGTTATTCCCATCACCTGTTCGTTGTTTTAACGCTGTGGCTGATCAGCGTACCTATTTCATACATCTACATATCCAGTTTTTATATTCTGTCGATGTTTTGGCCAGACATAAATCTTCTTTACATTACGGATGATGAAAAGCTGATTATTGAAGTTGGCCTCAGCACACATCGTACCTCTGTTATTAAATTATTGAAGTTTCTTGCCACCGCGACTTTCACCGAGCTTAAGTAAAGAAGAGATTGAAGATGAAAAATATAACTCGTGTTTCACACAGTGACTGATACAAAATTGATAAGACAGTTTTTTCAGAACAATTACCCCTCAGAGTCCGGTTTTGTTGAGATTCTAGTCCCATCAAAGCAGATCCAGGGTGCTCTGATGTGTCAGCCACATTTTTAAGGCAAAAATTAAACTTGGATGAGAAGACTTTAAGGTTCAGTGTGTGGGATTTAGGGAGATCTATTGGTAGAAATGGAATATAACATCTATGCTTATGTTTATGTTTTCAGTCCCATAGGGTTACCTAAAAAATTAAATAATTTTTCAAGGAATTTTTAATTTTATGACAACAAACCAAGAGCTAGTCCACTAAAAGAGTCTTGTAGGTGTAACGAATGGCTTTGTTAGCAGACAATAAACTGTATATTAATGCTTTATCAATCAGTTGCAGTTTAAGCTGTTGATAAGAATATCATTTTAAGGTGACAAGTTGTGAAAAAATCTTTTGACTAAGTTTAACCATGAAAAAATAATGAACATAACACAAAGAATAAAAGTTATTTTTATTTTTTTTTAAGTATTTTCTAACCTTCATTAAGGTTAAATGGCTCCATTCCGTTTGAAACCTTTTCTTCAAATACAATAAATCGTAATTATGACATCCAAACACAAACCAAAGACGAGAATTAAATGTAAATGGAAATACTTTATTTCACTATAACACAATAACAAGCTTGGAAAGAAAAATTACAAAAAAGAGAAATGGAACAAAATGCTACAAAGCACCACATAATATAGACGACTCGTAAATGTGGCAACGGAACCTTATGCTAACTGCCTTTACGCTATCTAAGGTATCATCATCATTGAGAATTTAGAAATCAGCAAAAATGTTTGGACATCAAGCACAGTCATGCCAGTAATAGTAATATCTTACAGATTCATGTAGCAATGGTTCGGAGTGGGGAACGGTGATCCTTAAAGGTTCACGCTAAGTGGTGAGACAGAACAAAGAGAGTGGGTTTGAGGAAACTGTAGTCCGTCATCTGTTTGGTATGATATAGGTTTGCATTTGGTATAAAGGAATTGAGGAAGCAGGCATGGGTCACCGAGTATTTGCGGAACATTTTTAATGCTCAACGTGCATGAGGTACCAGATGAGTGGAGTTTTCTGTATAGAACATACAATAGGAACTATAAACTGTAGATAATCAGAGGAGAAAGTACCTGAAGGTTAAACTGTCTGTATCGGACAATGAGACACTGTATCCTGATAGAAAGCTCCATTCATCTGGTTCAGCAGGCCTAAACCCATACCTGACGATGCAAACACTATCTGACCCACGCCTGTGAGGAGGACGGTGAGGAGACACGGAGGGTGGTGTTGCTGTTTTTACATGTAGAACGCTGTACAGGTGCCTTCAGATCTGCCAGGACTAAAGGCACATGGGGTCCACTGAGCAACAGATGTGTCCGTTCTGGAAACGAGAAGAAAGAGAAGAAGTGGATTATCGTCACACTTTAACCTCGGGCAAACTCTTTTTGAGACCTAGCAGATAATATTTTCAGGTGGCGGCGATATTGCAGCATACAGACTCAGTTTGGCATTTAGAGTTCCTCTGGGTGTCATTTCCGCACCAACTGATCCAAGGCGGTGATTTTCTACTGAGAATTCAAATGTGAATGGTCACAGAGTGAATTTTGCTTTAAACTTAGCAGACTGACAAACTCCCTGCATAATTAAAGGCTGTCAAAGAAGAGGGCTGTACGTCTTAAATCGTCAATCCATCCAAATCGCTACTGAATGTCAGTGCAGAACCAATTCAGAAAGAGGAAATGCATGTCCACGTATTTGAATTGAATGTAAATCTTTTTCAATAGATAGAACAAATACTTTGAATAGTTATTGAAAGTCTGCTGAGAAAGGTTGTTATCTTGTGTCTAAGATGTGGACAGGCAAGCAGGGAGAGAATATTTTATCAGAGAAACTCAGGCAACGGAGTCGGTCTTGGCGGATTAGTCCTAAAGCCGAGGCAAACATTTTACACTCACATTTGGTAATGAAGAGGATATCGCCTGCATAGTTTATTCTCTCGGCGACTATTCAGCACCACAAAAGAAAAACTTATGCAGAGCAACTTTCTCTGCTCGACTTACTGGAGCAAATTATGCGAGCTTGTCTTGATGTCCTAGATGAGTCTCTATACATTGCAAGTGCTGCATGTGCAAGCATGTCTGCTTGTTTAACACAGTGCAGAGGAGTGAGCACGCTGGGGTTTCCTGCTGTGACTGAGCCAGAGGCCAGGAGATGAGTGGCCGACAGCTGTTTTCTCAGTGCAGGTTTTTTTCTTTGCCTGAGAGTTTGGTTAATTTTCATTTAAAGACACAGTTCAACATTTTGTGAAACAGGCTCGTTCTAGCTTGGCATATAGACTGGAAACAGCAGTGTTGTCATCACTGTGTGTTTGGAAGGCAATCAGCTGGGACTCCAGCAAGTTACTGCTTCTGAGCAAAAAGCAGCCGAGCTCATAAGTCATGTAAAACTGGAACTGACTTTTACACTTTTTCACAATTTGTTAACAGCTAATTAAAAACGTTAGAGAGCTTAAGAGGTGCAGGTAGGTGAATTTTGCTGCCTTGACAAACCAAGATGAGCTGTTTATAGTCTTAATGCTAAGCTAACTGGCTGTAGCATCATATTTAGCCAACATACAGAGCTTTACAAACTTACTAGACCACCACCCAATGTAAGGTTTATGCTACAGCTGCTCTAAATTAACAGCATTGGTAATTACCAAAGTCATTTCTTATGTGTCTGTAAATGGTTAATAAATACTATTGTTATCCATTATTTTCAAATTTATTGTTTTACAAAAATTTGGTTAAAATGTGGGAACAAAAACATGAATTCAGTTTGAAATTCCTCATTCCTGTTCAAAATGGTAAAACGTCAAGAGCTGAGTGTGCATTAAAGCACTAAATTTGTTAAGCACTGTATATTTAAGTGGTATCAGTTAGAGCTGTACAACATATATGTTTTTACCAATGACATTGAACGTGCAATAGTCGTATCGCAGTGAGGGCAATGTGAAGCAAGGTAAATTCACTCGAATGCATAATGCTACTAATCTTTTAGCTGTTTGGTACAAAAAGCAAACTCGCATGGTTCTCTTTTTCAATGACTAATCTAGGAGAGCAGTATGTCTCACATAACGTAATTCATGCTAATTAAAGGGATCTTGCATTTTTCTTAAAGCTTTAGTTAGAAGATACAGTTTGCTGAAACGCAGGCTCTGCATGTGCACAACGAAATAGGATAGGAACAGAAGAAAATCATAAAGATTTGGTTGCAGAAAAAAAAACAACATCAGTAGTGCGGCTGCACAGTTATTGGAAACATGTAATATTAATCATGATTTTGGTTTCCCACAAGTGATGCTGATGCTCATGAAAAACAGCCCGTGTAGATAAAATCACCTGGTTTCATCTTGATTCAATTTGACATCAGAACACCCTATTTCACTCTTTTCAAAGTAGTTTTTAGTCACACACCTGTCTGAGCTAGCTCGCTCCAGTAACTGAGCCCAGACTAGAGGCCTCTACGTGCACAGCTAGTTGCTAGTGTAGTCTGCATGTGTTCATTGGTACATTATAGTGCCTGTAGATAAGACGATGTTCAGCGATGTTTTGGGTACAATGTTGTTTATATTTCTTGCTTGGAGGTGCACTGAATTCAGGTGAAGAAGATGCTTATTTCTCACTCTTTTTTTGGTGCAAAGATTTGTACATTAGCAGGAATGAAGCACAAAGTGGAAGTGAAAGCAGTGCTCAGACAGATTTGAATGCCATCCAAAGCAACAGCTATTTTGGATGCCTTTGCTGGTGTTACACAATGTGAGGTGCCAACCAGTTTGTACTCAGAAAAAGTCCTCAGAATAAGAAGTATTTTTTCTACTTTTTTATTTTTTATTTTTATCTTATATGCAGAGGCACTCCTCTACAAAATCGGAACGATCATTGTAGAATTATCTGGTCGTCCTGCATTTTTTGGCATTGCAATATATACATAGCAGAAAAACAAAACATTGCAATGTGTTTTTTTCCCAATATTGTGCTGCCCTGTTGTCAATCGTCTCATCTTCCTCTTTGCAGGAAAGACAAAAGGTGTATTTCCAAAAATATCAAGCTAGTGCTTTCACAGAAGAGGATCTGAAGCCCACACTCGTAAGTGAGAGTCCTGTTTTTCCCATTACACCATGACATACCTTTTTTTGTTTCTCTTTCTACTCTCCTACCTGATCTGGGTGAAAACCTCTGTCATTGCCTGAAGTCTCCTGTTACAGGCTACACTTTCTAAAGCCTGAAAACAGAGCCAAAAGGAGGTGCAGAAGTCTCGTTGCCTCTGAGACCACTTCAATTAAAATACACTGAAAGGTTATTATAGAATTCTTGTCTAATAGTGCAAAAAATACTGCCTATCCCAATTGTAAAGATATAGAAATCCCTTCACAGTGCAAAGACTGGACCACTGTGTGCTCTCCTTTTCCTTGAAAAAGCAAAAAATGCTTCTCACTTTCCAAAGCATTTTTCTTTGGTGTCTTGTCTGCCACTGAACGAGGCAAACTGTAATTTGCTGTTTCGATGCTGCTGGCGGGGCTAGCGGCTTACCTTGCACTGGCACAGGGTGCACTCTGTGCCATGTTTAATCCAGGAGGAGCCACTGAAGCGTGAGATGTTGTGCTCATCCGTGCACGTCTTGGTGATGTCGTTGCGGATGGTGTCAGCCTGGCAGGGGTCGGTGACACAGCGGGGACAGCACTCGCCCTCAGGCACCACAGTAAACTCACAGTCCACGGGCGGGCACGGCAGAGGCCAGCAGTCCACCTGCCCCTGCTGAGAAGGCGGAGAGAGACAGAATTTGACACGGACAGACACACAGACAGTAGAAGTTCAAAATAATCTCTGCAGACGCACCATTGCATTTTACACACCTAAACAAGTTATTCATGCAAATAGACATATTTCTCCTGACGTGGTGTATTTTTTTTATGCTAGAGGGACCGTCTCCACTTGATGAAAAAAAAAAAAAAGTTGTTAAGGTACCCAGAAAATATAGATGAGCAGAGCAATCTTCCAACAAAGTCAGCAGTTTTTGTAGACGTAAATGCTCCAGCTTTTTAATTGACTTGTTCTAGTCTTATTGTTGTTCCCATATTAATCTCACAGCAAACTTTCAGCACAGAAAGCCTTATTGGATTTCCCCCCCCCCACCCCTCTCCCATTCTCTATTGGCCTGACAAAACAGGTCATATATTTTGGCCATCTTTGCAAATCCTATCCTAACTGTACGCTATATCATTCTGGCCTGACCCATTTCTGCTTATGCTGTCATCCATGAGCGTTTCTGCTGAACACCTTATTGGGAAATGAAATATGAGTTCACACTCTATATGTTTAAACACAGCAGCAGATACAAAAGGCAAACACACGCACACATAAAGTTACAAGAGGCTTGAGGCAAGTGTCCCACCGGGGATATTTAATATCACTGAAAATCGTCTGGCTCAGCATTTCAGAAACGTTGTAGTAAATTAGGCTAGCTATAAAGCACAGACTCACACGGTGCTAATGCCCACTCCCTGCCTCTGTGTGGTGTGTAAACATTCAAAGCGGGAAATCCCCCCGAGTGGCACTCTTTACCCGCAGCCAGAGGGAGGGATTGGATGTAGCCTCAGGTATCTGTCCCACACTGCGATGTGGGGCACTGTCATCTTTGTCTGTTTATGCAGATGTGGCCTATGATCATAAAAGGAGACAGAGATTTGCTGTACAATAAGCTTTTATTTTCCTTTCACGCGGAGCAGTGTGATACGAAAACTTTATCAACGCAAGACTGAAGCCAGTCTTTGATTTCTTTGTGATATTTCCGAAGGTTATTATTTTAATCTGGCTTTTCATTCGGCGTTTCATGGTATCTCACCGCAATTTAATCTCCTTGCTTTGCTACATGCAAGGTTTCACTGTGTGTAAGACTGAATGTTACAAAATGCCTCCAGGAGATTAAAGCTAGTGACATTTATCTTTGCTGGGGAATTAGTCTGCAATAATTACGCTCCTTTTTTTTTTTTTTTATTAATGCGCCTCGACCTAAAGTATAACCTACATGTGTGGCAATCAGTGCTTCTTTGATATTGTTATTATTTAACCAAGATAGCAAATCACAAGTCTGCAAAGGCCACATTCTTGACTTCAAATGAGTGCACGGTTAGCAGTGAAGGATCCACATCTTGGGTCTTGGGAGAACGCTTTGCCCATCTGCCTGCTGTCACTGTGTATTTTAAGGCCCCTGCTGAGCCTGGACAGCCATGGCTCTGCTAAGTGTAGCAGCATTCAAGGTTCATTTCACGTCCCTGTCACGCTACTGGAGCCCCTGTACGGAATTGTAGGAGCAGCTTTTCTCCCTCGCCCTTTCAAGTGCTGCTCTTTATTCTGTGTGCTGGTGGTCCTCTGCTTTTCATGTGCATCTGCGCATCTTTAATTGAGTGCATCTCATGTCCGTCCATACGTACGGGCGGACACATGCAGCATGTGTGTTGCCTTGGCGATAGGTGCACCGACGTTTTTAGAACATGTGTACATACTCGTGTTTACACTGCATGCGTGTGTGTACTGTGCCGTTGCGACAGGCGTTCTCAAATGTGTTTGTGTCCGCTTGTGTCAACATATACGGGTATAAGTGCCCGCAGTGAGCGCAGCCTCGCCGAGAGTGAAGCCGAACAAACCCATTTTCAGCCGACTGTGCTTCCCCGCTGCCTCTCAGCTGAGCAGTGATTTTTGAGCTCCTCTATAATGGCTCGCTGTAAGAAATCCAAAAAGCAGCCCTCAGGTCCGGGCATCAGGACAGCATTACAATGGTGGGAGGGGAGGGTGGAAATGACATTGCTGTTACTACTCAGACCATAAATCTGTCAGACTAGAGGCAACTTACAGTATCTTAGCTACAAGTATGGCTGATCTTTTAAAAGCTACAAAGACGGGATAAAAGGAAGAAAACGGAGTCGTAAAGTGCTCGCCTGAGATCCACAGCGAAGATGATTTGTGAGTCATTCAACAGAGGAAGTGATACTGGTGTGGGTGTGTGTTACAGCATGTTCGAGTGTGGCTGAGGCACGACGGTGGGGCGTAAAGGAAAGCACGCCATTTGCATTTAATATGCATATGTCTATACGGTAAAAGGGGCATCTCAGGTGGAAAGATTTACAGTTGTAGTCACGCTTATTGGGGAACGCTTACGAAAAAAAAAGCTTCCCTGTTGCTCGAACAGCAGCACTGTGTAAACCCCGGAAAAGGTCAACACAGCAGAAGATGTGAACACAAAGAAAATAGTGCATATGTCTCACTGTGAAAGATTCATGCGGTGGATGCAATGTTATTTTATTCAGTGTGAGAAATAGGATTGCATGTAGAGGGCATTTGGAAATACACATGCTGCAAACAGTCATCGATCAACACGGCCGTACACTGTGTACAACCTTCTCAAAGCACACAGACAATACTCACTTTTACACCCTCCCACTATAGATGCACACACGTTTCCTCCTGTTCTCTTAACCTTGCAAGCATCCTTCACTTAAACGTGTGATTCCACCACAGCACACGACGGTGCAGACGGTTCTTTGAATTCTCTAAAAATTTCACTAATCACTCTGCTCTCTTTCTTCCGCACAAGATGAAAACCAATCTTCATTTTCTCCGTTCTTCAACCTTCCTATTCACCTCTTAATCACTCCCCCTCTCTTGCCACAAAACATCTCTCCTTGACTTCTCTTTTCTTTTTTTCTTTATACAGCGCACATCTCTCATTCATAAGTGTTTCAATGGAGACTGGAGTATTTGTTACGTTTCTTGTGTGGGCACTGCGGCACGGGAATGAATGCTTATGTTGTTTTCACTGTCACCCCTCTGGATAAAGGCGCTGAATTCACGCAATGTAAATTTCATTAACACGCCGGGGATTCGTTTATCCGTCCCCCCCCCTCCCTACTCACCAGGCACTGGCACTGCTGGCAGTTCTCCACCCATGTGTCTCCGCTGCCGTAGGTGAGCAGGCCGTTCTGGTGCAGGCACTGGCTGCTCAGTCGAGGGTCGCACTCGGGGCAGCAGAACAGGTCGGCGTTGGGGTTGTCGCAGTCGCACACCATCCTGCGGCACATCACTTGGCCGGCCTGAACACAATCAAACATTCAACACAGGACCGCGCACAGGCATGACTGAACATATGCAAAGAGAAAGCCATTTGTTTGATGAGATCATTAAACATATATGTTGATGGTAAATAATGTAGCCCGTCCCCAGCAACTGTTATGGGGGCTGTAGTTTATGGTTATTCAACTCTTACTATCGGCAAAACACACCAGACTGAGACATATTTTATGAATACTGATGCACGACGGTTCTTCTTGAGTTTTTTTTATTTGTTTGAAGAAGTTGGCTGTCTTGTTGTGTCGGAGATTTAGGGTGCCTTCCAATTGGTGCAGGTCTGAATTCATCTCATTACCTTTGTCAAAAACGTCTCTCCTACTTACACGTGGTGCTGCCACTTCAGTGTGTCGGAGCCACAAAGGAAATAAAAGCAATGGCGTCTATTTTAGACACATCGGGCAGCCGCGTGAAGACGATCAGTCTGAATCAGCAACTAGTTTGATAACTGATTAATCATTCGAGTAACTTGCACATCTTGATATATGTGGAATGAAACATGAAAAGGATATTTGGAAAGACAAAAAGGTGAGGCTCGTCTGATGAATCGCTTTTGCGAAGCAGCATTCAAATAATCTTGTCACTATTCGACGTACTGTAATTGAACGCGAGTAATAATGACTCAGTTGTTCAAGTTTCTCTCAAGAAACGGTCTCAGTTAGAATTTATTTAAAACATAAACAAGCTCGTATCATTTCCCCTGTTCTGGCAAATACTCAATTCTGCGCCGTCCTTCACAGACCCATTATTTCAATTATGGCGCAAGAGAGGGATCAAGTATGTGAAGGAGCTCTTTAAGGAAGGGCCCTTTATTTCTGCTGATCAGTTAAAGAAGGACTTTAATATTCCCCCTGTCAGGTTTCTTTAAATATTCAGTGCTATGTAGTTCTGTCAACTCTGGGCAGATGAATGTTTAAACGTGGATCTGGCTGGCAGGCGTCTGGTGTTTGTATTATATGATAATATTCAGAGCGTCCACTCACCACCAGTTAATCACTTAACAACACGGGGAGGCCTCTCTAGCCTCAGTCCCGTGTTTTGGTTACGTCCCAGACTGACCCCTTGTCAAACAGGTATATGTAATACCTTTAATATGTGTGTAATATGGTTATTGATCCTAACCTGGTGACTGCAGTGTGCGCCGTAATCCCACAGGAGATACTGATCACAGAACAGCAGGCTAAGGCTACAGCATTCTCCACCTTATTTGCTAGATGCCTGATTCTTCGGAGCTGGAGGACGGTTAAGTAACTGTTGTACAGATGCTGGGTGGAGAAGGTAACGTCCCCTCTTAAAACTGAACAGTTTAAATAAACTGCCCGAGGCTCCACTCAGAAATATTATGAGATATGACGACCATTTCTGTCCTATTTTGAGATTGAGCTCAATTCCATCAATGCAATGTGTCATATTTTAAAAAATAATTATCTATTAAGTTAGTTGTTTAGCAAAAATGCCAAAAAAAAATATTTGGTTTAATGTGAATATTTCCTGCTTTTGGTGTCCTCGATTTAGGATTTTTTACATCATGCTTTGAGAAATTGGGATGGGAGACACTTTATGGACAAACTATGAATTGATTAACTAAAAAAGTAATGCATTAATTAATTAATACTAAAACTCATCATTAATTGCAGCCCTACAGACACATGCTGTAGAATACGTAGTGATAGGAAGGACAGGACTGATTTTCACTGAGGTGGCTATCAAACAAGACCAACAAACCACTAAAGCATTAAATTATCAGTCAAATTTGTATTTATTTATTTTTTATATTTGTCTTTTTCAATGTGTACTAATCAAGTGACTACTGTCAGTCATTTATACAATTCTTGCCATGGTTTTGTCACCATATGACTGTTTAATTCTACTGTGTGATTATTTATGTTGTTTGTCTGTCACACTCTTTGTTCAGCCTTAATGCAGTAAACCCCACACGACTGTTGGTCCAAGCTGGTTGAAACAATGAACTATTTGCATATCGCAGGACCTCAGCCTGGACACATCCCCGTCTTTGTCTATCCTGTGTGGGTGTTTGACCTTGGTTTGCCCCTATCACTTAGTCGCAGCTCTCCATCCAATATCCAGCTGTGTCCACCTACCTCCAAAACAATAACATGTTTACTCCTCTGGTCCCTGAACTGCTCAATACAACTAATTTTGACAGGCAGCTTTTCAATCTCTCAAATCAATTAATATGACTCATTTAATTAGGGAGCCATTTCTGCCCTGGTCCTTTGTAATCAAATGAATAATTTGCTGCTTGATCATTCACTACCGACACTAATCCACTATAATCACCTTCCACTACTGCCAGACACTTGGCATTAGGTTGAGTGAAACGCTGAAATGCAAAGTATGACTGTTCCGTGACCTGATAATCGCGGAGGGAAAATGCGTTTAGGATGACGGAATGAGTTTTCCGGACCAACTGTTCCCACATGCCTTGTCACTTTGGTGTCAGGAATCAATCAAAACAACTACATCAAAAACCTGACTCACTCTGATAGACCTTTAAAAATCACGACACAGCTTATGCACTTTAATTAAATTGCTCACTACTACAGCACTGCTGTCATCTATGCAGTCTCTCTTTTTTTTCCTTCCTTTTTTCTGTCTTTCTTTCAAAAGATGTCTTGACATTTCATTGCAATTGCACGCAGTAGCACAAGCTAAGATGCTACATTACCAGCTAGACCACCAGGTGAGCAACCCAGCTGACTAAATGATTCAAAACAAAGTAGAAGCTCCTTACATTGTATATGTTGCTTTGTCTTTTGCTTATAATAAAACAATTAACACTCTATTAAGTTATGAATGACAACACCTGTGTGCAACACTCCTATATACATATATTGATAACAGCAACATCAGGATTTGGTTGAAGTAACATATTTAGAATGCTTCCATGAATATAATGCCTGCCTATAAATCCACATTGTTGCTTCCTTTTGAATGCATGGATGTATTAAGACCCCACATCGCTCTCAACACACTCCTTCACATACAAGAAGGCAATGATGGAGTGGAGATTTTTATAAAAATATCTTTTCATAATATATAGCCCAAAACTGAAAAAAAGAACTTTAAACGCAATGGTCAATTTGATGTTTTGAAGAAAGATTAAATAATTTAACCCCTAAAAACTAATTTCAGTGTATCAAAGTTATAAACTTTATGTAAAAAATAATCCCTTCCAACACTCATTTGCCTGAGATGCACGTCAACCCCATTTCTTCCTCAAGAATGCACATCTAGTTGTCTCCACCTCTCTCTTCACTCACTCCTCACCGCTAATTGCAGCTCAGGCACACCAGCTCACCTACGACTCTGCTCGACCCCAGGCTACTCAATGACAAGTTGTAATATTGGAGTAATTCAGTCACACGTGTTCGAACCAGAAAGTTGGCACGAATAGTTGATATGTTCTGTTATGTATAAAACCCCAGAAGTCTGAGTCAGTGTTTTTGAGCCTAACATCACTAAACTGCAGTGTAAAGTTGCAAAGTCTCAGTCATGGTTTTGACTGATTGTTTCGCTAATGATGTGTCTTCAAGCATATAAAAACACCATATGGACATGTTCTTTAGCTGCTAAATGCTTCACTACATTCACCATGGGGATGGCAAAGTCACTTACTAATTTTCTGTTGGTTTGTAACAACAAATGCGTCAAACAAACTCATTTGACCCATTTGTAATATTAAATATTGATTAGTGTTGTTTCATAGCATTGCACTTACATTATCTAGTTCCAATGACTGAGTGCAAACTGCAAATTACATTTTTTCCAAAGAGGCAGTGAATGAACAGTAATTGGGGGAAATAAAAAAAAAAATTGGATTTTGGACTTCACTTTGTCTCTCTTAAAAGTCAACAACGAGCAAATTTAAAATGACCACAGTTTAGAGCAAACCTTTGCTCTTGTAAATGTTAATGTCACTGGGCCATGACACTGCTGGCACGGTAATGGTCTGTTATCATTATCTCGTGTCATGGCTAACAAAAAAAAAAAAAACAAAAAAAAAAAACATCATTCATTGCACTACTGTGCTTTACTGTTTTTTTAGCATGTCACTGATTGGTTGAAGAGAAGCAGGGTGGTTACAGGACAAACCAAGGTGACATTTGTTGCTGATTGGCCCTGTGGGGTACGCCGTCATTCATGGGGAAGAAGAAGTTTACACTTGTTTTGTTATTCTTTGTTTAGACATTTGGAAAGTAGAGAGAGAATAAACAAAGCAGAAAAAAAAAATCCCTCCTAGACCAGCTGGATGCACATACAGTTAAAGTGAGAGAGATATTGCTGAACTATATATGGCAGTGGAATCATTTCCCTGTCTCTTTTTTTCCTCATATCCATCTTTCCACTTGTCCGCCTCTGTCTCTTCCAACTGATTCATCTACTTGTTACCCTGTCTCTGAATTTCTCTCTCGGCTTTCCTCGTGTCTGTCCACTGTGTCCATCTCCTTCTGGTTATTACCTGGCAGGAGCACACCGAGCACCTATCGCTGTCCAACACCCAGATCTGCCCACTGTGCTTGACCTTGTTGTCATGGATACAGTCGCCGGTGCAGTTGTGCCCGTGGGGGCACCGACAGTCGTAGCCTCCCTCCAGGTTGAAGCAGACTGTGTCATTGGCACAGGTGTTCCTTCCTGTCTTGCATTCATTAATATCTGCAGGGAGCACAAAGAAGATGACATCATACATATGCTCTGTGCAGGTAACACAGTTTATGCATGGGTGGTGGAAATTATACATTTTTTTTTAATTACAAGACCAGTAATGTTGTTTTAGTATCCTGATGAAAAGAAGTTTCCCCTTGACGTTTTTTTCTGCCATGTGTCAGTGAGCAGCCATGGCACTGCTCTGCTCTCTGCATTTGAAAAATGCTGAACACGACAGTGTCAGGACTTGAAATGCAGCAATATGTAGCTATACAACATTTGGTGGAAACATGCAGTATACAGCTGTAATGTAACCTAGAAACCCACTTTTTGGTCAAATTATTACTTTCTGAGACAGGTTAGCTTTTATTATTTTGAGAGCGACTTTAATGTGTTTTTTTTCCCTTCCCTCTCCGTACTCACACTGACAGCTAAGATGGGTCAACGAGCGGAGCAGCGCTAGTGCTATTGTTACAGGCAACGCTTCGATGTTACTGTAGATTGAGGGTTTCCATTTTGACAGCTGACAATTCTTTTGACATGCTGTATCAGAGAGAATGTTCCAGAAAAGGCTGCAAAAGCCGACATTTTGGGAGGAAAACACACTCACCTATAGAAAAGTAATAAAAAAGTGCTCAAACATCTGTGAGGTTCTGATGGCAGATGACTTACATATTTCAACAAAGTTCTGTTTTATCCAAAGAGACTATTTTCAGTGTTTGCTTCAGCAGTTTGAACCTCTCAGTCATGAAACTAGAAATCTAAAGACAGGACTCTTAAAGTTGTGATGTAGGTGACCTGTGACATATAAGGGCAGTAAATAGAAAATGAATAGGTATTTTGATTAATGTAACAGAATGGAGCTTTGTGATGCAAACAAGGACAGATATTTGCATTACTAAAATGTATGAAGTGGAAATTAAACCTCTAACAAGCTAAATCTGAAATTGAGGATGAAACTTTAATTAGTAAAAGACCAAACTTTATTTAGTATAGTGACATCAAGTTGGTCAAAAGGGAAAATAAAAAATGTACATTTTAGACACAGTTTTTAAAATCAGTTAAACATATGAGGGGGTCCAACTTTCCTGAAAAAAGGTTAAAAAAATAAATAAATAAATAAAAAAAAAGGTATATTTTAGATAATTAAAAAAACAAACAAACAAACATGCAGATCCTATAAAAAGTATTAACCCTTCTTGGAAGTTTTACCTTTATGTTGCTTTTCAACACTGAATTACAGTCAATTTATTTTGAATTTTTTTTACGAGAAGTTAAAAAAATTATCTTTCTTTTCAAAGTGAAAATAATGTAAACTAATTAAAATATAGGGTTAAACAAACATTTATATTTTACCCTTTACCTTTGCAAGCCTTCAAGGGCCTGTAGCCCAGAAGCATCCCCACATGATGATGCTGCCACCACCATGCTTCACAGTGTTGTTGATGTATTAGTGATGATGAGCATTGTTTGGTGTCTATCAAACACAGCGTCTAGTTTGACGACCAAAAAGCTCAACTTTGGTCTCCTCAGACCAAAGAACCTTTTTCCACTTTACTTCTCCAACATGCCATCTGGTGAACTCTAGTCAAGATTTAATATGGGTCTTCTCCCAACAATGGCTTTCTCTTTACCGCTCGTCCATAAAGCCTTGACTGATGAAGAGCAGGGAACAACTGTTGTATGTACTCTCTCTCCCATCTTAGCAGCCAATGCCAGGAATCGTAGTTCACCAGTGGCTGGACCTTCCAGATACAGGTGTCTTTATACTAAAATCACTTGAGGTACAGTCACTGCACTCAGATGAGCTCTTTTACTAATGGTATGACTTCTATCACCAGTTGGCTGCATATGTGTTGAATGATGTGAGTGACTTTAAAGTGGGTCAATATTTATGCAATAACTTAATTTACAATACATTTTTTTTATTGAATTGACATTATTTTGTAGAAATCGGTTTTCACTTTGGCATGAAGAGAATGTTTTTGTTGTAAATTCTTGTCAAAGGCTAATTAAATTGACCCTGATTCTGTGACAAGCAATAAAAAAGGAAAACTTACAAACTCTGTACAAACTCTTATACACTCTGTACATGTTTATGTGTTAATTTCACATGTGCGATGTGTTTTAAAATTAAAAGGAAAAGGAAACCTATTACCAAATGTTTTATATTTGCGTAAGGACAGTGAAGGCGGACAACTCACCTACACACGATTCCCCATTGGCGGAAAACAAGCCGTTGTCATGGTAGCCATCACGGCACTCACAGTGGTACCAGCCGGGCAAGTTGACACAAGTGGATTTACTATCGCACTCGACAAAGCCATCCGCACACTCATCAATGTCTTGAGAAGAGAAGAGAAGAGAAGAGAAGAGAAGAGAAGAGAAGAGAAGAGAAGAGAAGAGAAGAGAAGAGAAGAGAAGAGAAGAGAAGANGAGAAGAGAAGAGAAGAGAAGAGAAGAGAAGAGAAGAGAAGAGAAGAGAAGAGAAGAGAAGAGAAGAGAAGAGAAGAGAAGAGAAGGACAATAAGATAAAGTCAAAATATCATGTTGGTTTCAAAATATGCTTTTTCCAGTGAATGAGCTATTGAGCTCCATTTTTGCCTGGTAGGAATTTTCAACAGTGGCTGATTCATAATTGATAAATCAACATGTCTAGCATTTGAGTGAATCTAGTCCAAAGGCTTTATTGATCAAGCACAGTTTCATAGCCAGAGAAGGACATCTGTATCAATAAAAGATAGCGGGGAATGAATGAAACGAATATAACAAGCTTACTCTTACAAGACAAAGATGTAACTGCCTTGTATTTTGAAATGCCAGTACAACATCAACACAGTGCCATCCTTCAACACATGCAGGTAAATAAATGAATTCCAAGGTGCGTGCACACTTTCATTCAACTTTGCTTGGACACAAGGAGTTTTTTAAAATAATACAATGCGTGAAAAAAAAAGCTCGGCAAAAGGGCTTTTGGCACAGCTAGATGGAGCTGATGTTTGTTTTCACAGAGCTCCACTTAGAAATATCCTTGACTCTGCCTCCTCCTTCAGCTCTTGTCTTTAATACAAAGACAGAGATTACATGCTCTGACGTTCCTCCTCTCTGTATTTTTTTCTCCCTCTCATTCCGTCCGTCTCTTTTCCTCGTTTCTCTTTTTCGCTCTCTCGCTCCTCACTCTGCTTAAAACGGGCCAACGTTCAACCCTTTTATTACAACAAACAACGCTGCAAACATCAACCAAGAACAGACCCGATGCAGTTTTCAACAATGAGCACAATACACACAGAGAGACAGATTACTCTGATATTTCAGCGACCATTTAATTAAACTAAGGGCCAGACCCACACGAGAGCGGAAATAAAGCCTGTTATTACACAGTAGGGCTAAATATGTTGGGTCCAGACATGCACCGTGATTAAATGTGTCTGCATAGCCAGTGATGGCTTTTTTATGATTGTGCATGATGCATGATGCTCTGCTCTCATTATGAAAATGGCAGTGTGCCGTGTATGACCTTCTCTGCGACTGCCTGCAACAGTATCCCCCACAGAGCGACAGGCAGACGGGCTCATGGTCCCCCACCGCCCAGGCAGTAATGGGATTAAGATCTATTGGCTAATGAGCCCTCAGCCTTTTAATAGAATTTCTGCAGCAGATTAACCGTTGATCAAATGTCCCACAGATTAGTGCTTTATCTATTTAAAAATTACCCGCATTTGTCTGAGTCAGCTGCAGGTTTGCTAAAAAAACCTACAGCATATTTTCTATTTTTTTAAAAACTGGTTTCAATATTGGCCAGGTTCTGAAAGCTCTTACAATGTGGCAGACTTTAAAGCGAAAGCCCACATTTCACTAATTACATCAGTTTGGTGAGAGCAGAGCGCCTCATTTTCTCCCCTTAGAACAGCAACGCTGGGTTAAAAGGACGCTGCTTAAAAATCATGAGTCTACAGCAAATAGTATAACTAGCCTATCTTTGAAAATTAATATGAATTCTGCCCACTCCTGAAGAGAAATATCCAATGCTCTTTGTTGCCCGTGAATTTCAGGGTGATAAAAGCGCGGGGAGCTTTTAAAGGGAGAAGATGCATGAGGTGTATCGTCGGCATATAAAAAAAAAAAAAAAATCAAGCTGAATTTGTTTGAATCATCCTCTCCTCTCCAACATGGCTGCATGAAATAGTTCAAAGTACAAGTGAGTCAGATACTATTTATAACAGACAACGATGGTGAAGAAAGTCTAAAAATATGCAAATGGGTTATTTTCAGCCAGTTTCATTCAGGTGTTTAAAATGCTCGACTGTCTGGTTACAACAACAGAGGGTTACACCCTCAACAAAAGATTTATCGTTTCCTCCCTTATCTCAGCAAACCTGTCAGCCGCAATTACGGCGCGACGCTTCTCAACCTGCTGTCAGATCAACTTTTAAAGTGCTGCTGCGTCTCAGGACAGTGAAACTCGCTGCCGTCACACCTTGGACTCGACGAGACTGAATGCGTGAGGTACGGCGAGGATACGGCGTGCGTGAAGAAAAAAAGTCTCGCCTTCTTTTATCGTCTTGCGTAAATGATAATGGAAGATCATTGTAATTAAATCATCAACAATGACAGTCAGACAAGGGCACTGCCGAGAAGCGCCGTCTCCTCTGAATCACGAGGCTTTTGCTTTTGTTGAATCATAGATGTGGATGGTGCAGTATTTTCACTTGTTAAAGCATGCCATGTTTTTTCCTCTCTCTGCTGTGGAGAAGAAAAAAAAATTGACTACACAAACAAAATAAAATCTGGCTTTCTGTCTCTATCTGCTGAAGAGGTCAAGGCTACGGTAGAGCAGTTATTTCAGAGTTACCTTGCTGACTGAAAGACATGGAAAATGACAGAAATATCTACGCAGTGCGAGGAGGAGGAGGAAGAGGGAAAGGAAGAAGGAGGAGGCGGTGGAGGACGCGAAGATGCGTAGGAAGTAGAAAGAGAAGGAGGAGATGGAGGAGGAATATTGGAAGGAGGAGAAAGGCGAGAGGATGAGACACTGCAGTTATCCTACTCGTTATCCTGAGTGGCAGGCTGGAAACAAGGGCTCTATTAAGGCAGCTCTCGGAGGACAAAACGAGGAACAAGCGGACGGTCTTTCCTCTGCGCCCTCCTGGGCTTGTTATGCAGCTCTGCCATGAACCCACCTTCCTCCTTTTTTTATTCATCCTCTGCCTTCACCTTTCTGTGTGTTCCTTTCCTCTCGTCTGTCCGTCTCAAAGCTGAGACAAAAACAGAGGTGTTCTCATTATCACCTCAGCCAATCCCAGCAGTTTGCTCTCTCTTTGAGCAGAAAAAAAAGGCAGAGTGTAGAGTTGAGTTCAGCCTGCCCTCTTCTCTTCATGTCTCCCTTTCATACTCCTCGCTCCTGACAACCTCCTCACTTCATCCTCGCTGCCTATTCTGAACCTGGACAGGTACAGTTCTTTGCTTTTACCCCTCCTTGCTATCGTTCCTTCCTTCCTCTCACGATTCTCACTTCCAACCACATGTCTTTTCCCTTCTTTGACTGACAGATAGCCCTAGGGGCCAGGATGCAGTTCTGCTGCGCTGCATCACTCAGTGCGAAAACTGCTTCTGCTGCCAAATGTACATCTCCCGTACAGTTACCTAATTTAAACCGATTTCCATTTCCCTTCAGGTTTACCTGATAATCCTGGTAGAGAGGAATTATTGAGAAACATCTCTGGATCTCAACTCCTGCTCCTCAGTCAGATGCCATTTGAATAAAACTTGATTTTAAAATGAGCAGAAGTTATCGTGTCAGATCGTGTTTATGGCGACGGCTGGAAGAAGAGTGCAGAACCTTTGAGTCAATAATAATGTGTACAAAGCTTTTATTGGCATGCACATGACACAGCCATAAGGTGAGAAATGGATTGCGGATCGTTGGTCTTTTATGTACAGTAAAGTGTAATTGAGTGATTGTCGCTGGTCCTCGGTCTTCATTAAGAGAAAGAGGGAACTCAAATAATCAATCAATCATCATGAAACCCGAGGCAAACTGTGTTACACACTGAGTTCCTGAAGATGAAACAGACACTGAAACGCAAATCCATAACTGCAAGCACTTGAGTGGGAGAGTGGATGAGTAATCATGGTAAATTGGAAACAAGCCTTGTGAATCGCTAGCTGCAAGCGCATACAGAATGCAATCACACTGTATATAATTCCCCCACCCTTTAAAGAACAGCTGAAATCACAATTTGTCACCTGCTTTTTTAAAAGACGAAAAAAAAAAGGGGTCTTAGAGATATCAGAATTGCTCCTTTAGTCTCCGAGCCTCTGAGTGGGA
Source organism: Stegastes partitus (assembly GCF_000690725.1). NCBI lineage: Eukaryota > Metazoa > Chordata > Actinopteri > Pomacentridae > Stegastes > Stegastes partitus. The sequence continues at coordinate 413,622 of NW_007577796.1, forward strand.
GGATGGATGGCCGTGTTTGACTGACAGCTGAGCCAACAGGAGCAACGAGACTCAAAATAAACAAACTCATGCTGGTAACTGCTGCTTTGTAGCTTGTAAGACCCTGAGTTGTGTTACCAGTGGCATTTAAAGCTGCCGTGATCAATACACTGTATTTGTACAAATGTGTAAAGTGGAACGTGGTGTTTCTCATGATGACAAACCCACAGATAATTAAACAGTGACGGCTCCCTTCAGATTTATCATCTTTCAGCAAACTGTTTTGGTTTCACAGCCCACAACTTTACTGTTTTGGTTCAGGCTGTCGGGATTTGTCGGCATAATTAATGACGTCGGGGCTGAAAATGCATTTAAATCGTACTAAAATGCTTCAATTCACTGTAACAAATGTTTTTTCTTCAGTATCTCTATGTAATTGTTGTGTCATGATGTCAGTTGTTTTTGCCTCCAGTCATTGGACGCTTGGACTTCATGGTTCAAAAGCTGGCAGCTATAGCAGATTCAAACTTGGATCGTCATTGTAATTATCACAAAGAAGAAATAAAATGGTGGTTTGTACACTGTGCAAAGTTTCAGTGGCAGCAGTAGCCAGAGTGGACTGTTTTTTTTTTGTTTTTTTTTAACATATCTTTTGTCCTTGTAGGTGCTAAATACTGCTATGATGCTTAAAACTCAAGAAACAAACAAACAAAAATGGTCAATGCAGTGGTCAATTTGATGTTTTGGACAAAGGTTAATGTC